>NC_057806.1:422484831-422636418 GCF_018294505.1 Triticum aestivum | reverse complement strand
CCCTCCACTCCATTCGCTCCGCGAAAGCCGCCTTCCCTGTCGCGCCGATACGTCGGCGCCGTGGTTCGTCGAGGGTCGCACGGCGATCCTCTCACTCCCACAGTACGCTCTCATAGACTACCGTCCTCGAGCTGCGCCGCCACCGCTGGCGACGTTCTTGTGGAGGCGCACGCGCGGTCACCGCCGCCACCGCTAGCGACGTTCGTGTGGAGACGGATGGGGCTCAGCTTCTCCCACGGTACGCGCATTCTATACTGAGGCCCCGTGCAATTCGGTGTAGCGCTGAATGTTAGCTAATAGACACTGTTAATCTCAATGTTTGCCGAAGTAGTTTACAGTCAATATGCTCTGCTTAACAAGCTTCCTTGCCCTGTTCTGCACTCAATCTGCTTAGCTGAGATGGCATGCCAAGCCCGATTAGTTGCTAAAATATCCTGCCATATATTTATTGTGACGTAGATTGCCATGGTCTAGTAGCCAATATGTTAGGTGAAATAGCTCTACACCGTTTTATACTCGATCTTTGTTGCTGCGATGGCCTTCGATAGTTCGATGACTGTGTGCTCGGCCTCATTGACTGCTGAAATAGCCTGCCATAATTTAGCACTCAAATATGTTTGCTAAATTAGCTTTAAATATATTTCGTTACTTAGATCTGCTCATCCAAATATCTTGCCATAGCTTTAGACATCGACCTAGGTATTTTTTTCTAGATTTCATAAAAAACATATATGTTTTTATTGTAATATCTAGTAGACGAACTAATTTGTATGTCTAACAGATGGACATGACTTGGATAACTTCTGCTCAAAGATTCTCCACTGAATATGTCGAGGGGGTTGAAAACTTCATGAACTTTATCAGAGCTGAGTACGGTGGTTCAAAATCAAATGTCCTCTGCCCGTGTAGCAGTTGTATGAATTCAGTTACAAGACCCCAGTCAACTGTGCAAAATCATCTACACTTGTATGGGATGTCGGTCACATATACTAGGTGGGTTCATCATGGTGCAGCTGTGAATGTCAATGTTACTTACTACATGGAAGCAGCAGATAACCATCTTGATCTGCCTGATATTTAGGTGGAAGAGGAGGAGGAAGTGGTGGCGGCGGAGCTAATGAGTTTGACCAACATTGAAACAATGCTACGAAATGCTCGTGCATTTCATGAACTTTCACCTACAAAAGGAAAACGGTGGGCCCGCATGTTGGAACAATGCAACATGGCTATCACCCCAGGAAATAAGTTGTCAGTATTCTCAGCTATGGTCACCTTTCTTCAGGTGAAGACATCTGAGTGGATGACCAACGAATCATTCGATGCAATGTTGGCTACTTTCCGCAAAGCTTTCCCAGATGCGTCTGAGCTGCCACACACCTACAGTAAAATGAAGAATTTCCTTTGTGCAGTTGGAATTGGATATGATATGATCCATGTTTGTAAGAATAATTGTGTTTTGTTCCAGAAGGATTATGCCAACTTAAGTGAATGCCTGAAATGCAAATCAATAAGATGTTGTGAAGAGGATTCCTCATAATGTTCTGAGACATTTTCCAATTACACCAAGATTGCCATTGTTTCATGATGCGGAAACAAGAGAGGATGTACTGTGGCATTCTAAGAACTAGGATTATAGAGATCAGAATGTAATTAGCCATCCATCACATGGTAGTGAGTGGAAAAGCTTCAATCAAAAACACAAAAAGTTTGCTGCTAACCCGAGAAACATTAGACTTGGCTTAGCTTCAGATGGATTTAACCCATTTGGCCACCAGAGCGCCACATATAACATGTGGCCAGTGTTTGTTATCCCTTACAACATGCCTCCAAATGTGTGCACCAAAGAATCAAACTACATGATGGCCTTGCTCATCCCAGGTCCAAAAAGTCCTGGAAAGGATTTTGATTTATTCATGGAGCATCTTGTGGAGGAACTTCAATAGCTATGGAGGGGTGTTCTCACTCGAGACCTATATAGCAGCCCACTAGCTGATTTCTTTCTGCATGCTATTTTAATTTGGTGCATCCATGATTATCCGGCTTTGGGCACTATGTCAGGGCGAACGACACATGGTTACAATGCATTTGTTCACTATGACAGGAATCTGCTGTCATACGCAATACTTAGCAAGATCTATTACATTGGACACCGTTGTTTCCTTGCCAAGGACAAGACGCGTCCTACAAAATACCGAAGACATGTGTTCAATGCAAAGCATGAAAAACGCAATGCGCCAAAGATGCTCACCACTGATGAGTTGCAAGTCGAATTAGAGAAGGTCAGGCATATTACACCAGGAAACCATCCTGATAATGGTAGTGGGAAAAGGAAGCATGGCAGGGTAGAAGGGAGATTATTGTTTACCCGCAGGTCCACTTTGTGGGACTTGGAGTATTGGAAAGATTTGGATCTGTGGCATAATCTTGATGTGATGCACATAGAGAAAAATATATGTGACAGCACTATCGGCACACTTCTTAATATCGAAGGGAAGATGAAAGATACCTTAAAATCTAGGATTGATTTGACACACCTGGGTATCAGAAAGGATTTCCAGGTGCAAGATGAAGGTAAACCACGGGATATGGCACCAGCTGTGTACATCTTGGACAAGGCAAAAAGAAAAGAATTCTGCGAGGACCTGTCACATGTGAGATCCCCACATGGATTTGCTTCCAACCCTGAAAGGAGAGTCGGTGCAGATGGAAACAAGGTACAAGGGTTGAAAACTCATGACTACCATGTCCTACTTCAAAGAGTTTTACCCATTATCCTTAGAGGATTGGGCCTCCCTGACTTATATAGAGCAGTTGCAGAGTTGGGACAATTCTTCAGGGAACTCTGCAGTAGAAATATCAGGGTAGAGTTGGAAATATGCCCTAGAGGCAATAATAAAAGTATTATTATTATATTTCCTTGTTCATGATAATTGTCTTTTATTCATGCTATAACTGTATTATCCGGAAATCGTAATACACGTGTGAATACATAGACCACAATATGTCCCTAGTGAGCCTCTAGTTGACTAGCTCATTGTGATCCACAGATAGTCATGGTTTCCTGGCTATGGACATTGGATGTCGTTGATAACGGGATCACATCATTAGGAGAATGATGTGATGGACAAGACCCAATCCTAAGACTAGCACAAAAGATCGTGTAGTTCATTTGCTAGAGCTTTGCCAATGTCAAGTATCTCTTCCTTCGACCATGAGAGCGTGTAACTCCTGGATACCGTAGGAGTGCTTTGGGTGTATCAAACGTCACAACGTAACTGGGTGACTATAAAGGTGCACTACAGGTATCTCCGAAAGTATCTATTTTTTTATGCGGATCGAGACTGGGATTTGTCACTCCGTGTAAACTGAGAGGTATCTCTGGGCCCACTCGGTAGGACATCATCATATGCGCAATGTGACCAAGGAGTTGATCACGGGATGATGTGTTACGGAATGAGTAAAGTGACTTGCCGGTAACGAGATTGAACAAGGTATTGGATACCGACGATCGAATCTCGGGCAAGTAACATACCGATAGACAAAGGGAATTGAATACGGGATTGATTAAGTCCTTGACATCGTGGTTCATCCGATGAGATCATCGTGGAACATGTGGGAGCCATCATGGGTATCCAGATCCCGCTGTTGGTTATTGACCGGAGAACGTCTCGGTCATGTCTACATGTCTCCCGAACCCGTAGGGTCTACACACTTAAGGTTCGATGACGCTAGGGTTATAAAGGAAGTTTGTATGTGGTTACCGAATGTTGTTCGGAGTCCCGTATGAGATCCCGGACGTCATGAGGAGTTCCGGAATGGTCCGGAGGTAAAGATTTATATATGGGAAGTCCTATTTTGGCCACCGGAAAATGTTCGGGATTTTTTGGTATTGTACCGGGAAGGTTCTAGAAGGTTCCGGAGTGGGGCCCACCTGCATGGGGGGACCCACATGGACGTGGGTAGTGGGGGCAAGGCCCCACACCCCTAGTCAAGGCGCACCAAGATCCCCCCTTAGAAGGAATAAGATCATATCCCGAAGGGATAAGATCAAGATCCCTAAAAAGGGGGGATAACAATCGGTGGGGAAGGAAATAATGAGATTTATTTCCTCCCACCTTGGCCAACGCCCCAATGGACTTGGAGGGCAAGAAACCAGCCCCTCCACCCCTATATATAGTGGGGAGGCGCATGGGAGCGATAGACGAAGTTCTGGTGCAGCCCTCCCCCTCTCACAAGTACTCCTCCTCTCCCGCGGTGCTTGACGAAGCCCTGCAGGATTGCCACGCTCCTCCACCACCACCACGCCGTTGTGCTGCTGCTGGATGGAGTCTTCCTCAACCTCTCCCTCTCTCCTTGCTGGATCAAGGCTTGGGAGACGTCACCGGGCTGTATGTGTGTTGAACGCGGAGGTGCCGTGCGTTCGGCACTTGATCATCGGTGATTTGAATCACGACGAGTACGACTCCATCAACCCTGTTCACTTGAACGCTTCCGCTTAGTGATCTACAAGGGTATGTAGATGCACTCTTTTTCTACTCGTTGCTGGTCTCTCCATAGATAGATCTTGGTGACACGTAGGAAAATTTTGAATTTCTGCTACGTTCCCCAACAGTGGCATCATGAGCTAGGTCTATTGCGTAGATTCTTTGCACGAGTAGAACACAAAGTAGTTGTGGGCGTTGATGTTGTTCAATATGCTTACCGTTACTAGTCCAATCTTGTTTCGACGGTATTGTGGGATGAAGCGGCCCGGACCGACCTTACACGTACTCTTACGTGAGACAGGTTCCACCGATTGACATGCACTTGGTGCATAAGGTGGCTAGCGGGTGCCAGTCTCTCCCACTTTAGTCGGAAC
Organism: Triticum aestivum; assembly: GCF_018294505.1. Taxonomy (NCBI): domain Eukaryota; kingdom Viridiplantae; phylum Streptophyta; class Magnoliopsida; order Poales; family Poaceae; genus Triticum; species Triticum aestivum. The sequence goes on along the minus strand of NC_057806.1, from coordinate 422,631,560 downwards.
GGATTCGATGAAAAGGGTCCTTATGAAGGGTAAATAGCAATTGGCATATCACGTTGTGGTTTTGCGTAGGTAAGAAACGTTCTTGCTAGAAACCCATAGTAGCCACGTAAAACATGCAAACAACAATTAGAGGACGTCTAACTTGTTTTTGTAGGGTATGCTTTGTGATGTGATATGGCCAACAAGAATGTGGTGAATAATATGTGATGTATGAGATTGATCATGTTCTTGTAATAGGATTCACGACTTGCATGTCGATGAGTACGACAACCGGCAGGAGCCATAGGAGTTGTCTTTATTTATTGTATGACCTGCGTTTCATTGAAAAACGCCATGTAAACTACTTTACTTTATTGCTAAACGCGTTAGTCATAGAAGTAGAAGTAGTCGTTGGCGTGACAACTTCATGAAGACACGATGATGGAGATCATGGTGTCGTGCCGGTGACGATGATGATCATGGAGCCCCGAAGATGAAGATCAAAAGGAGCAAAATGATATTGGCCATATCATGTCACTATTTGATTGCATGTGATGTTTATCATGTTTATGCATCTTGTTTGCTTAGGACGACGGTAGTAAATAAGATGATCCCTTACAAAATTTCAAGAAGTGTTCTCCCCTAACTGTGCACCGTTGCTACAGTTCGTCGCTTCTAAGCACCACATGATGATCGGGTGTGATGGATTCTTACGTTCACATACAACGGGTGTAAGACAGTTTTACACAGCGAAAACACTTAGGGTTAACTTGACGAGCCTAGCATGTGCAGACATGGCCTCGGAACACGGAGACCGAAAGGTCGAGCATGAGTCGTATGGTAGATACAATCAACATGAAGATGTTCACCGATGATGACTAGTCCGTCTCACGTGATGATCGGACACGGCCTAGTTGACTCGGATCATGTGATCACTTAGATGACCAGAGGGATGTCTATCTAAGTGGGAGTTCATAAGATGAACTTAATTATCCTGAACATAGTCAAAAGACCTTTTGCAAATTATGTCGTAAGCTCGCGCTTTAGTTCCACTGTTTAGATATGTTCCTAGAGAAAATATAGTTGAAAGTTGATAGTAGCGATTATGCGATCAGTAGAAAGCTTATGTCCTTAATGCACCGCTCAGTGTGCTGAACCCCAACGTCGTTTGTCGATGTTGCGAACATTGGACATACACGTTTTGATAACTACGTGATAGTTCAATTAAATGGTTTAAGTAGAGGCACCAAAGACGATTTCGAAACGTCGCGGAACATATGAGATGTTTCGAGGGCTGAAATTGGGATTTCAGGCTCGTGCCCACGTCAAGAGGTATAAGACCTCCGACGATTTTCTTAGCCTGCAAACTAAGGGAGAAAAGCTCAATCGTTGAGCTTGTGCTCAGATTGTCTGAGCACAACAATCACTTGAATCGAGTGGGAGTTGATCCTCCAGATGAGATAGTGATGTTTCCCCAAAGTCATTGCCACCAAGCTGCTAAAGCTTCATGATTAACTATAACATATCAGGGATAGATATGATGATCCTTGAAATATTCATGATGTTTGACACCGCGAAAGTAGAAATCAAGAAGGAGCATCAATTGTTGATGGTTGGTGAAACCACTAGTTTCAAGAAGGGCAAGGGAACAAAGGGATACTTCATGAAACGGCAATTCAGCTGCTGCTCTAGTGAAGAAACCCAAGGTTGAACCCAAACCCGAGACTAAGTGCTTCTGTAATAAGGGGAACAACCACTGGAGCAGCATTACCCTAGATACTTGGTAGATGAGAAGGCTGGCAAGGTCGATAGAAGTATATTGGATATACATTATGTTAATGTGTACTTTACTAGTACTCCTAGTAGCACCAGGGTATTGGATACCGGTTCGGTTGCTAAGTGTTAGTAACTCGAAATAAAAGCTACGGAATAAACAGAGACTAGCTAAAGGTGAGCTGACGATATATGTTGGAAGTGTTTCCAAGGTTGATATGATCAAGCATCGCACGCTCCCTCTACCACCGAGATTGGTGTTTGCGTTGAGCATAGACATGATTGGATTATGTCTATCGCAATACGGTTATTCATTTAAGGAGAATAATGGTTACTCTATTTTTGAATAATACCTTCAATGGTCTTGCACCTAAAGGAATGGTTTATTGAATCTCGGTCGTAGTGATACACATTTTCATGCCAAAAGATATAAGATAGTAATGATAGTAGCACTTACTTGTGGCACTGCCATGTAAGTCATAATGGTATAAAACGCATGAAGAAGCTCCATGTTGATGGATCTTTGGATTCACTCGTTTTTGAAAAGTTTGAGACATGTGAACCATGTCTATTGGTGTATATGCATGAAGAAACTCCATGCAAATGGATCATTCGGACTCACTTGATTTTGAATCACTTGAGATATGCAAATCATACCACATGGGCAAGATGACTGAAAAGCCTCATTTTCAGTAAGATGGAACAAGACAGCAACTTGTTGGAAGTAACACATTTTGATGTGTGCAGTCGAATGAGTGCTGAGGCATGCAGTGAATATCATTATGTTCTTACTTCACAGATGATTCGAGTAAATGTTGAGTATATTTACTTGATGAAACACAAGTCTAAATTATTGAATGGTTCAAGTAATTTCAGAGTGAAGTAGCAGATCATTGTGACAAGAGGATAAAATGTCTATGATATGATCATAGAGATGAATATCTGAGTTACGAGTTTTGGCACACAATTAAGACATTGTGGAAATTGTTTCGCAATTAATACCGCCTGGAACACCATAATGTGATGGTGTGTCCGAACATCATAGTTGCACCCTATTGGATATGGTGCGTACCATGATGTCTCTTATCGAATTACCACTATCGTTCATGGGTTAGGCATTAGAGACAACCACATTCACTTTAAATAGGGCACCACGTAATTCCGATGAGATGACACCGTATGAATTATGGTTTAGAGAAACCTAAGTTGTTGTTTCTTAAAAGTTTGGGGCTACGACGCTTATATGAAAAAGTTTCAGGTTGATAAGCTCGAACCCAAAGCGGATAAAATGCATCTTCATAGGAAACCCAAAACAGTTGGGTATACCTCCTAATTCAGATCCGAAAGCAATATGGATTGTTTCTAGAATCGGGTCTTTCTCGAGGAAAAGTTTCTCTCGAAAGAATTGAGTGGGAGGATGGTGGAGACTTGATGAGGTTATTGAACCGTCTCTTCAACTAGTGTGTGACAGGGCACAGGGAGTTGTTCCTGTGGCACCTACACCAATTGAAGTGGAAGCTTATGATATTGATCATGAAACTTCGGATCAAGTCACTCCCAAACCTCGTAGGATGACAAGGATGCGTACTACTTCAGAGTGGTACGTAATCCTATCTTGAAGGTCATGTTGCTAGACAACAATGAACCTACGAGCTATGGAGAAGCGATGGTGGGCTCGGATTCCGATAAATGGCTTGAGGCCATAAAATCCGAGAGAGGATCCATGTATGAAAACAAAGTGTAGACTTTGGCAGAATGGCTCGATGGTCGTAAGGCTAATGAGTACAGATGGATTTCAAAAGGAAGACGGACAATGATGGTAAATGTCACCATTAAGAAAGCTCGACTTGTCGTTAAGATGTTTTCCGACAAGTTCAAGGAGTTGACTACGATGAGATTTTCTCACTCGTAGCGATGCTAAGAGTCTGTTGGAATTATATTAGCGATTACTGTATTATTTATGAAATCTTGCAGATAGGATGTCAAAACATTGTTTCCTCGACGATTTTAATGAGGAAAGGTTGTATGTGATACAACCGGAAGGTTTTGTCAATCCCGAAAGATGCTAATAAGTATGCAAAGCTCCAGCAATCCTTCTAAGGACTGGAGTGAGCATCTCGGAGTTGGAATGTATGCTTTGATGATGATCAAAAATTTTGGGTTTGTACAAAGTTTATGAGAAACTTGTATTTCCAAAGAAGTGAGTGGGAGCACTATAGAATTTCTGATGAGTATATGTTGTTGACATATTGTTGATCAGAAATGACGTAGAATTTCTGGAAAGCATATAGGGTTATTTTGAAAGTGTTTTTCAATGGAAAGCCTGGATTAAGATACTTGAACATTGAGCATCAAGATCTATAAGGATAGATCAAAATGCTTAATAATACTTTCAAATGAGCACATACCTTGACATGATCTTGAAGGTGTTCAAGATGGACCAGTCAAAGAAGGAGTTCTTGCCTGAGTTGTAAGGTACGAAGTTAAGACTTAAAGCTCGACCACGGCAGAATAGAGAGAAAGGACGAAGGTCGTCCCCTATGCTTAAGACGTAGGCTCTTCAGTATGCTATGCTGTGTACCGCACCTGAAGTGTGCCTTGCCATGAGTCAGTCAAGGGGTACAAGAGTGATCCAAGAATGGCTCACAGGACAGCGGTCAAAGTTATCCTTAGTAACTAGTGGACTAAGGAATTTTCTCGATTATGGAGGTGGTAAAAGAGTTCGTCGTAAAGGTTACGACGATGCAAGCTTGACACCTATCCGGATAGCTCTGAGTAGAGAGACCGGATACATATAATGGAGCAATAATTTAGAATAGCTCCAAGTAGAACAGTTGTTTGGAATAGCTCCAAATAGAGCGTGGTAGCTGCATCTAGGAGATGACATAGAGATTTGTAAAGCACACACGGATCTGAAAGGTTCAGACCCGTTGACTAAAACCTCTCTCACAAGCAACATGATCAAACATAAAACTCATTGAGTGTTAATCACATAGTGATGTGAACTAGACTACTGACTCTAGTAAACTCTTGGGTATTAGTCACATGGCGATGTGACCTATGAGTGTTAATCACATGGCGATGTGAACTAGATTATTGACTCTAGTGCAAGTGGGAGATTGTTGGAAATATGCCCTAGAGGCAATAATAAAAGTATTATTATTATATTTCCTTGTTCATGATAATTGTCTTTTATTCATGCTATAACTGTATTATCCGGAAGTAATACACGTGTGAATACATAGACCACAATATGTCCCTAGTGAGCCTCTAGTTGACTAGCTCGTTGTGATCAACAGATAGTCATGGTTTCCTGGCTATGGACATTGGATGTCGTTGATAACGGGATCACATCATTAGGAGAATGATGTGATGGACAAGACCCAATCCTAAGACTAGCACAAAAGATCGTGTAGTTCATTTGCTAGAGCTTTGCCAATGTCAAGTATCTCTTCCTTCGACCATGAGAGCGTGTAACTCCTGGATACCGTAGGAGTGCTTTGGGTGTATCAAACGTCACAACGTAACTAGGTGACTATAAAGGTGCACTACAGGTATCTCCGAAAGTATCTATTGTTTTATGCGGATCGAGACTGGGATTTGTCACTCCGTGTAAACGGAGAGGTATCTCTGGGCCCACTCGGTAGGACATCATCATATGCGCAATGTGACCAAGGAGTTGATCACGGGATGATGTGTTACAGAACGAGTAAAGTGACTTGCCGGTAACGAGATTGAACAAGGTATTGGATACCGACGATCGAATCTCGGGCAAGTAACATACCGATAGACAAAGGGAATTGAATACGGGATTGATTAAGTCCTTGACATCGTGGTTCATCCGATGAGATCATCGTTGAACATGTGGGAGCCATCATGGGTATCCAGATCCCGCTGTTGGTTATTGACCGGAGAACGTCTCGGTCATGTCTACATGTCTCCCGAACCCGTAGGGTCTACACACTTAAGGTTCGATGACGCTAGGGTTATAAAGGAAGTTTGTATGTGGTTACCGAATGTTGTTCGGAGTCCCGGATGAGATCCCGGACGTCACGAGGAGTTCCGGAATGGTCCGGAGGTAAAGATTTATATATGGGAAGTCCTATTTTGGCCACCGGAAAATGTTCGGGATTTTTCGGTATTGTACCGGGAAGGTTCTAGAAGGTTCTGGAGTGGGGCCCACCTGCATGGGGGGACCCACATGGACGTGGGTAGTGGGGGCAAGGCCCCACACCCCTGGTCAAGGCGCACCAAGATCCCCCCTTAGAAGGAATAAGATCATATCCCGAAGGGATAAGATCAAGATCCCTAAAAAGGGGGGATAACAATCGGTGGGGAAGGAAATAATGAGATTTCTTTCCTCCCACCTTGGCCAACGCCCCAATGGACTTGGAGGGCAAGAAACCAGCCCCTCCACCCCTATATATAGTGGGGAGGCGCATGGGAGCGATAGACGAAGTTCTGGTGCAGCCCTCCCCCTCTCACAAGTACTCCTCCTCTCCCGCGGTGCTTGGCGAAGCCCTGCAGGATTGCCACGCTCCTCCACCACCACCACGCCGTTGTGCTGCTGCTGGATGGAGTCTTCCTCAACCTCTCCCTCTCTCCTTGCTGGATCAAGGCTTGGGAGACGTCACCGGGCTGTATGTGTGTTGAACGCGGAGGTGTCGTGCGTTCGACACTTGATCATCGGTGATTTGAATCACGACGAGTACGACTCCATCAACCCCGTTCACTTGAACGCTTCCGCTTAGCGATCTACAAGGGTATGTAGATGCACTCTCTTTCTACTCGTTTCTGGTCTCTCCATAGATAGATCTTGGTGACACGTAGGAAAATTTTGAATTTCTGCTACGTTCCCCAACAGGTAGATGCTTTGGAGCGTCATAGAGACAAGAAACCAACTATCCTATGCGACCTTGAGAAGATATATCCTCCAGCCTTCTTTGATGTGATGGTGCATTTGGCTAATCATCTACCTGATGAGGCACTACTTAGAGGTCCAATACAGTATGGCTGGATGTACCCTATTGAAAGGCGGCTCGGCACTTTCCAGGGCTATGTTAGGAACAGAGCTAGACCCGAGGGTTCCATTGCAAAGGCCTACATTGCTACAGAAGCGTTGACATTCTTCTCAAAATACATTGAAACAGCTGATTAGCTTAGCAAAGAGGTGAGTGAAGACAATCCCGGGCTCAATGTTTTCGATTATTCTATTCGAGTTACATGGAAGAGTGGACAAGAGGACAAACCTAAAGATTTGGACAAAATAGTTTGGTATGTGTTGAATAACTGTCCTGAGATACCACCTTATATAAAGTAAGTGCTAACTACTGCAGCTTATACATCATAATCTACTAAACTTGCAGCGCATCCTTATATATTTAGATGTTTGATGCGATCACTATGTTGTACAACATCTACAAAAAGGAGTTACTGCCACAAAATCCAAGAAACATTGATAAACTGGTTATGGCAGGACTTGCGAAATGGTTCAAGAGCCATGTAAGCTTTTGAATTGCACTATCAGTTTTTTTAATATATCGAGTACATAAGATGATCAGCTTGTCTATTTTCTAACCATAGGTTAAGCAGATGCGGGAGGATGGGCAGGCAGTTGATGATGCCCTTTCTGCACTAGCAATGGGTCCTGATACTCGGGTAAGACATTATGAATCTTGCGTTGTTGGAGATGTGCGCTACAACACCCTTGCACACGACGAAGGTAGGAAGACACAAAGCAGTGCCATCATGAGCACGGATACGTACGGCATAGAGACAACTGAAATGCATGCTAACATAACATACATTGTTTAGTTGTAGTATATCTCCAGTTTTGAGGATCATTGGTGTGTGGTTCTGTTGTGCTGTCATTGGTATAACCTGTTTTCTAGGATCGCAAAACCCAGAGTTGATGATTATTTCAAATCCATCAATGTCAAGGTGGCGTGCCAGACCAACGAGCCTTTTATTTTGGAAAATCAAGGAACACAGATATTTTTCTTGGAAGACACATTTTCACGTAGCAATGACTGGAAAGTATTGCAAAGGTTTGAGAAGAGGAATTCGTTTAATGAAGTTCCACAACAAGATGATGCATACACTGCTCCCGTTGTACACGATTCCACAGATGTTCCTAATATCTTTGAGAACCATCACGTCAATGACGCTGGCGAAAAGATTTCCTGTCGTGCTGTGGACATACAAGATTTGATCAAGAAGAAGCCAACGTTCGAGGACATTGAGGATGAAGAAGATGACACTCCGGGGAATTACGATTCAGAATGATACACATGGCGAAGATGTTGACGCTGCTACTGCGGATGATGATTAGATTGCTTTTGTCGTATTTGCCTGTTAGAAGACGTTTTTTATCTACTATGTGAAATTGTGTTTGCTATGACAACTGAAACCTGATGAATGTGTTGTTTAGTATTTTGCTGTGAGAACATCACTCTTGTTATGTATGTTCATTTGTGTTTGGTGATTGTATGACGACTAAAACATGATGCCATTGTTGTTTAGTTGTACTCATATTTGGTTGTGAAACTTGAATTTGATGACATAGTTTGCTGTTGGACTGCAATTTGCTCAACGTCTTCGAATGGGAACAAAGCTGACCCGACAAGGCCTCTGCTAATTTATTTATTTATTACCAAAAGGTCCTATGCTATTTATTTATTTATGAGCAAAAGAGGATACCCACCCGATTTCTGTTAATAGAAATCATTAGATGTTCACAACACTATGCCCAGCCTGCTACACAAGTTTCATTCATTACTAGTTTCAGCAAAGTCCTCATGTCATAGCCATTGAATACATCACGAGTGCTACATCCACTTCAAATAAAGAGACAATTGTCCTACAGAGCACATCGATTTTGCCCATTATCTTCACAAGCTCTTTCATCTCCTCATTACTGTCAAGGCCATTCAGCAGTTGTTGCTTGGCCATGATCAGAGGAACTGCATCTTTAACCTTCTGCTCTACATCTTCCTCTTCTTTCATTCCTTCAGTTACTTGTCCAACACCCCAACCTGCTGGTGTTGGGATTCCTCGGCTAACCAAATAATCACCGTAGTTGCATTCCCCCACATCAGCAAATTCCCAGAAATACAAATCACATGAATATTCCCTTTTATGCACGAATCAAATTGGAAGATCATCAACCAAACTATTAAAAATATCAGCAACTGAAAGCAGTAGAACAACACTTAAACATATTATTAGCCCATGATTTGGGCATTTGTAGAAGACTCGGCCAGGGTTGAGGATTGTGGTTGAGACGCGACGGATGACTCTGCGTGATTTGTAGCACTAGCACCAATCCAACGGCAAGGGTATGCGATGAGCAACTGGCTGTGGTGCGTGTGCCGGTGGGGATGTGATGAGACCAACAGGTGATGGTACGGGTGGCGATTTAGTGCATATCTGGTTGTTGCCTGCTGAAGAGCAGGTGGATGAGCAGCCAGCAGACATGATTGCTATGGACGGAGCTTCTGATGCTAGGTAGAGTAAGTAGAGAAGAGGAGAAGCGAACGTTGGATATGTCAGTTTCATTACTTGCAGAGTAGCATAGCACCATATATAGTCATAGTCTAGGTTTGGATTTGAACCAGCTACAGGAGCACGTCTCTCTTTTTTCTTAAACTCAGCAATGTCTCTTTACTGGTACTCTAGCTTGTTATGTATGCCTTCTCAAGTCTTTGATTTTCTTTATTTTTTTGCGAGGAAGGCAGGAGGACAAAATTGAGATTTCCTGGGACTCGAACCCAAACCTCTCGGTTGAAAACTAAGGGTGCTAGTCACTTATGTGGCGAACGTTCCCTAGAGGAGGAGGACAGACGTACACATTTTCCTCGCAGTTTTAATTGCGACACAAGATCGATCGGTCGCAGTTTCGGGAATGTTATCAGCCGAACGAGCCTAGTTTTTCTTTTCTTCCTATATATAAAAAAGTATGCTACTTGGTGTCAGCTTAGTCAACAAATGATTGTGCCAACCTTGACCGTTGGATTGACATTCAACGTCTCTCGTGTTTCTTCAGTCTCTTCTTCCTCCAGCCGCCAAAGCCAAACCAGCGCGGGCGGGACCGCCTGCTCCCGCCTCCCATGGCTGGTTGTGCTGCCGCACACGCATCGTGGCCACATCGCACCGTAAAACTCTGTGCATCTTCCTCGGCTCCTGTTCGTTCCCATCCAAGGCCTCACCATCGTCCTCCGCCTTGGTTCGCTCGCCACGGTGCCACCCTCCGGTGTTGTGAACATGGTCAACAACCGAGAGGAATAAGGAGATGACTGTACATGGTGAGGATGACAGTAGGGACCCAGCAGCGCGCGCAGTAATTTTGTTTTTTCGGGACGAAGAAGGGTATCAACTGGGTTGTTCAAGAGTTGTGGCCCGTCTAGCACATGACCAGCCTAGTTTGTTTTTTTCCTTTCTGAAAATGGCTAGCCCAGCTATTTTGTTTTTTGCAGAATAACCAACGTAGGCCTACTTGTTTTTCTACACCTTGCTGGGCCGGAAATCTTTCAAGACGAGGAGGGATGCATTTTTCCCAGAAAATGGGCTATAAGTAATATTAAATGGGTTGTAAAATGAAAAACTACATCAAACAGGCAATTAGTTCCAAAATACTTTTTTCTTTCAGATTTTGATATTTTAAATTTCATTGTTTTTGTGTGGGTGAAATTTCACTGGATTTAAATTATGGTATGTTTAGTTTTTAAATTAATTTGAATCTGGCTAGAAATTTCGGGCTGTATGCTGTTTGGGACAGGTTTGGAGGCTGACTTGTGGGTCTACTAGGTTGACGTGTATGAAAGGCTTTTTCAACTTAGTCCACAAATGATTCTAGCAGCAGTGTCCGTTGGATGTTAATCCAACGGCCGTGCTGCTTCTTCAATATCTGATCTTCTTGCTCTAGCCGCCCAAACCAGTGCCGGTGGGATTGCCTGCTCCCGCCTCCCATGGCCGGCTGTGCTGCCACAGAGGCCGCACCGCCCCACCCTACTCCATTGTTGGCAAGGCCATTCCTCTACTCACCCACACCTCCTGTTATTTTTCGGCGACGACAACCGGACCAGTAAACCCTCGTACTCCCCACCGCATGGGCTACCACTGCCGAGTCTTCCCCGGCTCCGTGTCATTCCCTTCCTAGGCCTCGCCGTCGTCCACCGCCCTGGTGCTCTCGGCACGCCGTGGTCAATGTGGTCAACGAACGACATCCATTGGACGTGGACTGTACGTGGAGAGGCTGACAGCTGGGTCCATGGCCGCACACAAGGAAATGCCTCCTTATTACGCGCAAAATAATGATTCCTCCACCTGACATCTAGGACCCACCGGAAGGGCCTTTGTATTTCATGAAAAAATGTTCCCCCCGCTGACAGGTCGGACCCACGAGCTATATATTCGCACGCAAGGAAGTGCCTCCTTATTACACAAAAAAAATGAATACCCCCCTGCTAGTTGGGACCCAGCATAGTGGGAGTGATGTAGGGTGGAACCCTAGATGGCTGATTTTTCATGAAAGGAGCGGATCCCGTGAAGAACACGAAGAACACGAGGGGAATCACGAGGGGAAACACGAGAGAATCACTCAAACCAACAAGAACAATCACACATGTGCTAGATCCTCGCAACACAAAGAGATACACGATCCAAATACAACAAGGGACGATACAAAGGGTAGCCGGTTCTTCTCCATGAGGAGGTCTTGAATCCACAAGGGGATCTTCCCGTAAAGGGGTCTTGAATTCAAGGTGGATCTTCTCTGAAGAGGAGCCGTGGTCTCTCTCAAGGAGTAGATCCGATATGGATGAGCGAAGCTCTATTTCACAAATGAGCTAACACAATGCTAACCTTCAAATGGAGGAGGGGGAGGAGTATATATAGTCTAAGCCATGAAGGGGTAAGTGAGGGGCGAAGGGGTACACGGGCCTCGGCCCAAGTCATGTGCGTAGGCAAGGCCGGATGATCCGGATGGGGGTCAGGATGATCCGGGCATCGTCCGGATGATCCGGGAACTCATCTGGATGATCCGGCTCCATCGAGGGGATTCTGCAAGCTTCTACGGCCGAGGTTGGAGGGTTACCCGGATCATCCGGATGGGGGTCCAGATCATCTGGGCTTGGTCCGGATCATCCGGCTGGGGGTCCGGATCATCCGGGCAAGCTCTATCTTGTCCGTTCTTCTTCTTCCTCCTCCTCTTCCATGCTTGGCCTTGGTACTTTGAATCTCCATGGTCATTTCGTATGAGCCTAAGTATACACAAGGTCCATGCATGAGGTAGTAACCATGTCTCATATGTACAAAGTGGCGGATCGAAGAAGAGTGAGTTCACCATGTGTCCAATGGCATATGGTTGAGGTCTCATCGTATGTCCTTTTGGGGCTTGGAGAGTAGTCGAACTGTACATGGGGATGAATGTGGGATGCTCCGCATCATCTCCCCCCCCCCTTGGGAAAGATCCGACCTTAGATCGTGATCCTCATCACCATGGAAACATTTGTCTTGGACGGACTTATAGTTGGACGGAGGTGAAGGCATGGCACAATCCAAGTACTCCAAGGTGTCTCCGGTATGTGGTACATGCAAAATGAGCAAACACAAACTACACTTGGAAATGCAATGATTAGCGCACACAAAGTGTCCATCATAGAAGAATGAGTCTGTTCGATAAGATTGTTCATGACAAAGCGCATGAAGCTTATCAATATGATATATAATGATATGCAAAGCATTCATGGGAGCAAAAAACTTTCATTGTGGACACAAATGTATTGTGAATGTGATCAATGCACCCATTGTGAAAAATGATGTCATAATGGGATGGTTTATCAATAGCATGAATAAGGTAATGGGTGCGCAATATGAGTATGTGATCATGCAATTGATGATGGGCAATATGATCATGATGTATGAATATGCCATCAAGGTAGATCACAACAAATTTGCTAAGGAAATGCACAAGCTCATATATCATGGATGACATGGGAATACAAGATGCAACAAGGCAATCATAATATGAGTCAATCCATGCATAAGATGCAAATTTGTCATGAATGTGAGATGTCCAATGAGCGTGACATGTGTGAGCACAATCAACAAATATGGAGGTGTTGGTGTACCAATGCTCAATGTTGTGGCATGAGTGGATGTTCGAAGGTGCATCCAATAAGTCCGAGCGCTCCTCAACTTGAAGGTCCATAGAGCCAATCTCCCATGTCGGTCCTCCCTCGAATATATGTATCATGTAGACAAGAAGAAGGAGATAACAATGAAAGAATGACCCATCCAATATGCGTATTTGAGGATGGCTCAAAGGGAAGGAGTTCACCTTTAGAAATGTCTCAAGGATGTTGGAGTTGCGCATCTTGTATGCCTTCACATAACCAAGTTGTCTCGTGATGGAACCACCTTGTGGATCCTTCAAAATGAAAGAATGTGAAAAACACTCGGAAAAACAAATGAGGTTAGCGGAAGTGCAAAACCAACCATTCGTGTGGTAAGATACCCAACAAGTGTATGCATCATGCTCATCATAAGAAAGGACAAGGGAGCATTTCATAGTATGGAGGCATATGATGCGAGAACAACCAAATACAACAGGCTCAATGAAACAAGCATGCATCACAAGTAATATGTCCAAGTCTCCATGATCAATAAGCATAGATGAAACAATTGGAGGCAAGAGACAATGATCAAGATAAATCATGTGAGAGGCAAGAGCATATATGTCATCAACCCAAGAAAGCGAGCAATAAAGGAACATGGGTGATGCAACAAAGCAAGCAATCACAGCAATCAAATGGTGTGAGCTAGTAGTGCGAAGATGCAACATACTAGAGGTAATCATGTCAAGCATGTCATGGGTGCAGATAGTGTGCACGAATAATTCACATGACATAGCACAAGCATGAAAGCAAGATATGAGCAAAATAGCATCAATAGCATGATGCACATGATAAACATGGCAATAGCAACAAGGATCTCCACCAAGCATGCAAATACACATAGGAGTAGCATAATGATGAATCATGGGTAAATGCAAGCAAGGGTCACAATTGCGTGGCAAAATCATGTAAAGAGGCATAACATGCAAAGTGAACAAGATACAATGGGCATAAAGTAACAAGTGATATATAGCCCATAGTCGTGTGAGAGCCAAGTAGAAGAGATGCGCATAGTTCTTGCGCGAATGGAACACTGGTAATGGTAGTCCACGGGATCCCAAATCGTCATTGCTCTCAAGAGCTCGTTTCGTCAACTCTTGGGATTGAGAGGTTGACGAGTATACGTGAGTACCTACACAAAACAAAGACAAATGGAAAATTGTGTGTGCGTGGTAGATGTACACATCATCCATCATGATGCACACATGCATGTGTTGGTTAGCACAAAATATCCAATACTCAAATAAATGAGATGCGTGATATAGAAACATGTCATCCATCATGATAGGTTTGTTGTTATGTATAGCATAATGGAGACCCAAATTGTGTAATGCGTCATGGGAAATATCTAGAGCACTGTTATGCATTGAATGCGTATGATGCTAGCAATTATGGGAAGCATTTAAAGGATAGGATGTGTCAAAATCTCCTAATATGTATGAAGAAACTATGGGGGTCTCCTCATTAGAATTAATGGAAACATGACATGGAGAATATGGACAACATCCAAAACAAAACATATTTGTTACAATGTGATCATGGCATGGCATGGCATAGTAGATGAATTGTGCAAATCATGTAAAGGAAGCACGGCAATATCATCACATGAAAAACAAAAGCCAATGACCATCATCTTGACATATATGCCATAAGTGCAAATGGGATTTATTTTAATGGGGCATGCATAACTACTATGTTGATATTGAAATGATGCAATATGGGAGATCTCACTCATAGCATATGACAAGTTCAAAGGATTGTCAAACATGATGTGACCAATAGAATTTTCACATGATATCCTATGGAGCATAGCATCACAACTAGGCAACTCAACATGATCATCATCATATTCATCATAAATAGGTAAGTCATGACATGAAGAAGTCGCACTAGCATGAAGCATGGGAATAGGTGTGTCAACATCATGCAAGCAATCATTGGTGGGATAGTCCGCTAGTGGGACAAGAAAAGCACCATCGCCTATGTTACTTTGGAGCATCTCTCATGTGTTGTAGGTGACGTGTCGAAGAACAAGTCGTGATCATCTTCATCTTGATGGAACCATGTGGGGGGTGCATCATCGTCCACCATGGCCATCGTTCTCTCCATTGGAGGTATGGACTCATCGAGGATAGGCATGTCATCATGTAGGAGACCTAGCACCAAAGAAGAAAACACACTCGGATTAGAGGTTAAGTTGTTAGAAATCATAGTGGCCTCACATGTCGTGTCAACTACTTCACTCACTAAGTGTTGTGGCTCACTCACTCCTGGTATCATGCTCTCACTCATATGGTTGGTGGAGTCACTCAAATGGCTCTCAACCTCACATAGGATGTGTGGCATGCTCTCAAGTGTGGGGCTAGTGGTGGTCACACTCATCCTCTCATAGGAAATTCACACAATGTCACATATGGCGGAGTCACTCATATCACTCAACACTCGTGGGGTGGTGGCTCTCCTCACATGGAAATTGGGGCATCTCGTCACATGTCGGTGTCGGATAGATGTTGGTGCAAATGTCTCCATGCTCAATCATGTCGTAGTCGTAGCCGTGGATGAAGGCCGAAGATGGCACATTATCACTCTCCTCTAAGACCAAAGATAAGGTCTCATGTGCGGTCTCGTAGCTTGACTCGGAGTATGAGTCGTGCTCGTCGCCGTGGTCAAAGGGGATGGCCCTTGCTCGACCTTCTTGTCGCCGTCTTGTTGTTGTAGGAGGTCCATATGATGTGGCACCTCATAGCTCGTCTCCATGACCGAAGGGAATTTCCCATGCTCGGCCATCTTCCTTGGGAGGCTTCCGAAGATGGAAGTGTCGCCCTCGCTACTAGGTGGTCGCCTTGTACTTGATGATGTCGATGTAGGCGAACTCGTCGGAAGTAGGCGAAGATGTCGTATGTCCAAAGGCGAAGATGCCTTGAGAACACTTGGCAAAGATGCCAAAGTGGTTGGTGTCGCCGTAGCTCTGTCTTGGTGGTGCTCGTCTCGCCGTCTGATACGTCTCCAACGTATCTATAATTTTTTATTGCTCCATGCTATATTATCTACTTTTTTGGACATTATTGGGCTTTATTATCCACTTTTATATTATTTTTGGGACTAACCTATTAACCGGAGGCCTAGCCCAGAATTGCTGTTTTTGCCTATTTCAGGGTTTCGAAGAAAAGGAATATCAAACGGAGTCCAAACGGAATGAAACCTTCAGGAACGTGATTTTCTCAAGGAACAAGACCCGGGAGACTTGGACCCTACGTCAAGACACAAAAGAGGAGGCCACGAGGTAGGGGCGCGCACCTACCCCCCTCCCCAGGCGCGCCCTCCACCCTCCTGGGCCCCCTGTTGCTCCACCGACGTACTCCTTCCTCCTATATATACCTACGTACCCCCAAATGATCAGATACGGAGCCAAAACCCTAATTCCACCGCCGCAACTTTTTGTATCCACGAGATCCCATCTTAGGGCCTGTTCCGGAGCTCCGTCGGAGGGGGTATCCATCATGAAGTGTGAGTAGTTTACCTCAGACCTACGGGTCCATAGTTAGTAGCTAGATGGCTTCTTCTCTCTTTTTGGATCTCAATACAATGTTCTCCCCCTCTCTTGTGGAGATCTATTCGATGTAATCTTCTTTTTGCGGTGTGTTTGTTGAGATCGATGAATTGTGGGTTTATAATGAAGTCTATCTATGAACAATATTTGAATCTTCTCTGAATCCTTTTATGTATGATTGGTTATCTTTGCAAGTCTCTTCGAATTATCAGTTTGGTTTGGCCTACTAGATTGATCTTTCTTGCAATGGGAGAAGTGCTTAGCTTTGGGTTCAATCTTGTGGTGTCCTTTCCCAGAGACAGTAGGGGCAGCAAGGCACGTATTGTATTGTTTCCATCAAGGATAACAAGATGGGGTTTTCATCATATTGCATGAGTTTATCCCTCTACATCATGTCATCTTGCTTAAGGTGTTACTCTGTTTTCATTAACTTAATACTCTAGATGCATGCTGGATAGCGGTCGATGAGTGGAGTAATAGTAGTAGATGCAGGCAGGAGTCGGTCTACTTGTCTCGGACGTGATGCCTATATACATGATCACACCTAGATATTCTCATAACTATGCTCAATTCTGGCAATTGCTCAACAGTAATTTGTTCACCCACCATAGAATACTTACGCTCTCGAGAGAAGCCACTAGTGAAACCTATGGCCCCCGGGTCTATCTTCATCACATTAATCTACCAATACTTAGTTATTTCCTTTTGCTTTTATTTTACTTTGCATCTTTATCATAAAAAATACCAAAAATATTATCTTATCATATCTATCAGATCTCACTCTCGTAAGTGGCCGTGTAGGGATTGACAACCCCTTATCGCGTTGGTTGCGAGGATTTATTTGTTTTGTGCAGGTGCGAGGGACTCGCGCGTAGCCTCCTACTGGATTGATACCTTGGTTCTCAAAAACTGAGGGAAATACTTACGCTACTTTGCTGCATCATCCCTTCCTCTTCGGGGAAAACCAATGCAGTGCTCAAGAGGTAGCAAGAAGGATTTCTGGCGCCGTTGTCGGGGAGGTCTACGCAAAAGTCAATATACCAAGTACCCATCACATACCCTTATCTTCCGCATTACATTATTTGCCATTTGCCTCTCGTTTTCCTCTCCCCCACTTCACCCTTGCCGTTTTATTCGCCCTCTCTCTCTCTATCCTCCTTCTCTTTCCCGTTTGCCTCTTTTTGCCCGCTTGCTTTTTGTTTGTCTGTGCGTTAGTTCGTTTGCTTGTCGTTATGGCTAGTCCCTTACCTTCTGCCACTATGTCTGAAATTGGGGAAATTATTGTCGATATGGACAATAATAATATCATGAAAAAATTTGATGCTCCTGCTAAAGAACCCCCCATCTTACATACAAAAAATTCCGTGTTGGTAGTCGTAATATTATTGGAAAAGGAGTTATTCAAGATTTCTTTACTTGTGCCGGTGCTTTACCTTGTATGGGTAGTTCTATCCTTCATAGAACTAGTAGTCTTGCGGACGCTATTGCCATGCTTGTAGTTTAACTTGAAAGACAATTCATGCACATGCATCCTTGCATACAAAGGATTTTCCTGGAATTTTCTAATATTGAGCATTCTTCTGTTAAGCGTGCCGCTACTATATTTTTGGCTCATGAGTTTAGATTCATAATAAAAGAGCCCAAATAAATCTTTGCACATTATAGGGTGGATGCTTGCCGTCCTTGCATAGAGGCTATCCTCTTTGATCAAGAAGAAATAATGCGTTTTCAATCTCTAGACTATGTTGCTTTCAATGAAAATCTTAGAAAAAGGGTTCCTACCAATGTTTTAGTTGATAGAATTTCTGAACTTAATGATGATTTGGCTATTCGAAATAATGAACTAGGATATTCTCTTGAATATAGGCTCACAAAGTTATGTCAAAAGAATGCTTATAATGATGAATTGGTTGTGGAATATGAAGGACCAAAGGAGGAACCTATACCTCCCAAGGTTGATCTTGGGGACTTTTGTCCCATTAAATTTAGCCCTTTTGATTACTTTTTCTTGCCTCAAAGAAAACTTGCTGCCGAACGTAGAGAATATGAAATGAGTTTTAATAATCTATCTTACTATTATGGCAATACCTAGATCTATCCTTGCTTGTTATGCCTAGCTAGGGGCGTTAAACGATAGCGCTTGTTGGGAGGCAACCCAATTTTATTTTTTATTCCTTGCTTTTTGCTCCTGTTTAGTAATAAATAATTTATCTAGCCTCTGTTTTGGTTGTGTTTTTTGTGTTTAATTAGTGTTTGTGCCAAGTAGAACCGTTGGGAAGACTTGGGGAAAGTCTTGTTAAACTTGCTGTAAAAAACAGAAACTTTAGTGCTCACGAGAACTGATTTAATTTTTATTTGGAAAGTGCTATTTAGTTAATTCTTTTTGAAGATGATTAATAGATAAATTCCTCACGTCCATCAATTTATTTTAGAATTTTTGGGGTTCCAGATCTTGCGCTAGCTACAGATTACTACAGACTGTTCTGTTTTTGACAGATTCTGTTTTTCGTGTGTTGTTTGCTTATTTTGATGAATCTATGGCTAGTAAAATAGTTTATAAACCATAGAGAAGTTGGAATAAAGTAGGTTTAACACTAATATAAATAAAGAATGAGTTCATTACAGTACCTTGAAGTGGTCTTTTGTTTTCTTTCGCTTACGGAGCTCACGAGATTTTCTACTTTGAGTTTTGTGTTGTGAAGTTTTCAAGTTTTGGGTAAAGATTTGATGGATTATGGAACAAGGAGTGGCAAGAGCCTAAGCTTGGGGATTCCCATGGCACCCCCAAGATAATCTAAGGACACCTAAAACCCAAATCTTGGGGATGCCCCGGAAGGCATCCCCTCTTTCGTCTACTTCTATCGGTAACTTTACTTGGAGCTATAGTTTTATTCACCACATGATATGTGTTTTGCTTGGAGCGTCTTGTATGATTTGAGCATTTGCTTTCTAGTTTACCACAATCATCCTTGCTGTACACACCTTTTGAGAGAGACATACATGATTTGGAATTTGTTAGAATACTCGATGTGCTTCGCTTATATCTTTTGAGTTATATAGTTTTGCTCTAGTACTTCACTTATATCTTTTAGAGCACGATGGTGGATTTGTTTTATAGAAACTATTGATATCTCATGCTTCACTTAGATTATTTTTAGAGTCTTAAATAGCATGGTAATTTTCTTAAAATCCTAATATGTTAGGTATTCAAGATTAGTAAAATTTTCTTATGAGTGTTTTGAATACTAAGAGAAGTTGGATGCTTGATGATTGTTTTGAGATATGGAGGTAATAATATCAAAGTCGTGCTAGTTGAGTAGTTGTGAAATTGAGAAATACTTGTGTTGAAGTTTGCAAGTCCCTTAGCATGTACGTCTGGTAAACGTTATGTAACAAATTTGAAACATGAGGTGTTATTTGATTGTCTTCCTTATGAGTGGCGGTCGGGGACGAGCGATGGTCTTTTCCTACCAATCTATCCCCCTAGGAGCATGCGCGTAGTGCCGAGGTTTTTGATAACTTGTAGATTTTTGCAATAAGTATGTGAGTTCTTTATGACTAATGTTGAGTCCATGGATTATACGCACTCTCACCCTTCCATCCTTGCTAGCCTCTTCGGTACCGTGCATTGCCCTTTCTCACATTGAGAGTTGGCGCAAACTTCGCCGGTGCATCCAAACCCCGTGATATGATACGCTCTTTCACACATAAACCTCCTTATATCTTCCTAAAAACAACCACCATACCTACCTATTATGGCATTTCCATAGCCATTCCGAGATATATTGCCATGCAACTTTCCACCATTCCGTTTATCGACACATTCATCATTGTCATATTTCTTAGCATGATCATGTAGTTGACATAGTATTTGTGGCAAAGCCACCGTTCATAATTCTTTCATACATGTCACTCTTGGTCCATTGCATATCCCGGTACACCGCCGGAGGCATTCATGTAGAGTCATCTTTTGTTCTAGTATCGAGTTGTAATCATTGAGTTGTAAATAAATAGACGTGTGATGATCATCATTTTCTAGAGCATTGTCCCAAGTGAGGAATTAAAAAAAGAGAGACAGATAGAAAGGCCATATAAAAAAAGAGAAAGGCCAAATAAAAAATGAGAGAAAAAGAGAGAAGGGACAATGTTACTATCCTTTGCCACACTTGTGCTTCAAAGTAGCACCGTAATCTTCATGATAGAGAGTCTCTTGTTTTGTCACTTTCATATACTAGTGGGAATTTTTCATTATAGAACTTGGCTTGTATATTCCAACAATGGGCCTCCTCAAGTGCCCTAGGTCTTCGTGAGCAAGCAAGTTGGATGCACACCCACTTAGTTTCTTTTGTTGAGTTTTCATATATTTATAGCTCTAGAGCATCTGTTGCATGGCAATCCCTACTCCTTGCATTAACATCAATCGATGGTCATCTCCATAGCCCATTGATTAGCCTCGTTGATGTGAGACTTTCTCGTTTTTTGTCTTCTCCACATAACCCCCCTCATTATATTCTAATCCACCCATAGTGCTATGTCCATGGCTCGCGCTCATATATTGCGTGAAAGTTTATAGGTTTGAGATTACTAAAGTATGAAACAATTGCTTGGCTTGTCATCGGGGTTGTGCATGATGAGAGCATTCTTGTGTAACAAAAATGAAGCATGACTAAACTATATGATCTTGTAGGGATGAACTTTCTTTGGCCATGTTATTTTGAGAAGACATAATTGCTTTGTTAGTATGCTTGAAGTATTATTATTTTTATGTCAGTATGAACTTTTGTCTTGAATCTTTCGGATCTGAATATTTATACCACAATTAAGAAGAATTACATTAAAATTATGCCAAGTAGCACTCCGCATCAAAATTCTGTTTTTATCATTTACCTACTCAAGGACGAGAAGGAATTAAGCTTGGGGATGCTTGATACGTCTCCAACGTATCTATAATTTTTGATTGCTCCATGCTATATTATCTACTGTTTTGGACATTATTGGGCTTTATTATCCACTTTTATATTATTTTTGGGACTAACCTATTAACCGGAGGCCCAGCCAAGAATTGATGTTTTTTTTGCCTATTTCAGGGTTTTGAAGAAAAGGAATATCAAACGGAGTCCAAACGGAATGAAACCTTCGGGAATGTGATTTTCTCAACGAACAAGACCCAGGAGACTTGGACCCTACGTCAAGACACAAAAGAGGAGGCCACGAGGTAGGGGGCGCACCTACCCTCCCCCCCAGGCGCGCCCTCCACCCTCGTGGGCCCCATGTTGCTCCACTGACGTACTCCTTCCTCCTATATATACCTACGTACCCCCAAACGATCAGATATGGAGCCAAAACCCTAATTCCACCGCCGAAAATTTTTGTATCCACGATATCCCATCTTGGGGCCTGTTCCGGAGCTCCGCCGGAGGGGGTATCCATCACGGAGGGCTTCTACATCAACACCATAGCCCCTCTAATGAAGTGTGAGTAGTTTACCTCAGACCTACGGGTCCATAGTTAGTAGCTAGATGGCTTCTTCTCTCTTTTTGGATCTCAATACAATGTTCTCCCCCTCTCTTGTGGAGATCTATTCGATGTAATCTTCTTTTTGCGGTGTGTTTGTTGAGACGGACGAATTGTGTGTTTATGATCAAGTCTATCTATGAACAATATTTGAATCTTCTCTGAATTCTTTTATGTATGATTGGTTATCTTTGCAAGTCTCTTCGAATTATCAGTTTGGTTTGGCCTACTAGATTGATCTTTCTTGCAATGGGAGAAGTGCTTAGCTTTGGGTTCAATCTTGCGGTGTCCTTTCCCAGTGACAGTAGGGGCAGCAAGGCATGTATTGTATTGTTGCCATCGAGGATAACAAGATGGGGTTTTCATCATATTGCATGAGTTTATCCCTCTACATCATGTCATCTTGCTTAAGGTGTTACTCTGTTTTCATTAACTTAATACTCTAGATGCATGCTGGATAGCGGTTGATGAGTGGAGTAATAGTAGTAGATGCAGGCAGGAGTCGGTCTACTTGTCTCAGACGTGATGCCTATATACATGATCAGACCTAGATATTCTCGTAACTATGCTCAATTCTGTCAATTGCTCAACAGTAATTTGTTCACCCACCGTAGAATACTTATGCTCTAGAGAAAAGCCACTAGTGAAACCTATGCCCCCCGGGTCTATCTTCATCATATTAATCTACCAATACTTAGTTATTTCCTTTTGCTTTTACTTTTCTTCTATTTTACTTTGCATCTTTATCATAAAAATACCAAAAATATTATCTTATCATATCTATCAGATCTCACTCTCGTAAGTGGCCGTGTAGGGATTGAGAAGACCTTATCGTGTTGGTTGCGAGGATTTATTTGTTTTGTGCAGGTGCAAGGGACTCGCGCATAGCCTCCTATTGGATTGATACCTTGGTTCTCAAAAACTGAGGGAAATACTTACGCTACTTTGCTGCATCATCCCTTCCTCTTTGGGGAAAACCAATGCAGTGCTCAAGAGGTAGCACGGTCTTCTCTTATGCTCATGAAGGTTGGCCTTGGCGTGAAGTATGGCTTGTTGGGACTTGTTGGTAGGCGCATCTCAAGCATCTTCATGTTGATGGTGTCGTTGTCGTACTTGAGCTCGATGGCGTTCGTCGTTGTCATGCACATGATGCTTGGAGGTGACTTGCCCTTCATGACGAACGTGATGGTGGTCGCCATGGAGATGTGGACGTGGACGACTTGCGCTTGCATCATTTTTGCGCTCCGAAGACTTGTGATGTGAATGTCTCCGCCTTGAGGATGAAGAAGGGGAAGAACGGTTGATCAACAAGGTCCGAATCTCCTCCATCCTTGGATCTTGCTCCTCCTTTTGTGCAGAAAACTTGTTGTCAAAGTAGTCCCTTCTCCTAGCTTCGGAATGTCATAAGTCGATGGAGAGGTTCTCGATGCTCTCTCAATCTTGATTGTGCGCCTTGCATTTGTCGTTGTAGATCGAAGATTGACGCTTTGGTGATGTAGTTGTTCACACCGTCGTTGTTGTGGAAGACCGGAGATGAAATGTGTTGCCTATCCATCACAATACTCGAACAAATATGAGTGGAGAAAGGAGAAGAACTATACCAAATGTACCTTGACTGATGTTGAAGATGGATCAATGATCACTCAATGATGTAACAAGGAAATGGCACAATTGGTACCAATTCTTGTCGGTTTCTCACACCTACACAAATAAGGATTATGGTGGAGCTGTATGAGGATAGTGGCACAAAAATTTGATGTAAAATGTTAGCAATAGTCAATAATGTTGAAAGAGATTCACAAATTCGCAAGTGAAACAAGTAGACCAATAGCAATATGTGGCACACGGAAACACACACACGGATAGATCAATGGGGTCGTGCAACCAAGGAATGAGCACAAAATGTGGAATCCATGGAAAACGCTCGTGTTGCACAAATCAAGAGAGACGCTAGCACGATTTCTCAATAGGCGGATAGGACACTTGTGCACAACCTATAAGATGCAAAATGTACGAACTTTCTATCCCAAGTATGCTATATATGTATGGTTCCCTGTGTTTCTCTCAAGATGATCCAAGATGATCGGATATGACAATCTTATGTGCAATGTGGTATTATGCTATGGCACTTGCTTACAAGCTTCTTTGCTCTTTCTCTTTTGCTTAAAAGCTTTATTCTCTTTTTTTGATATGGCCACAATGCACAAACCAAGATAGCAATAATGTTTATGCGGGAACAAACTTGTGGCACACAAGATGATATGATGATACCAATAAGATATGGTATGTATGCAATGGATGGTGTAGATCACTAATGTGCACAAGTAACGTTGCCGGCAATACTCAAATGGCTAGTCTCGATAGGAAAGTGACGCAAAATGGGCTAGAGGTTATCAATGCAACGGCAAGGGAATATACAATGGAGGGATACCACGATACCAAGATGATATGGAGGTTACCATCCTTGGCAATGATGAGTGGCAGTGATCTTGATGGAGATACCAAGATGATGGAGACTCGTACCTAAGTAGCCGAAACACCTTAGGAAACAGAAAAACCGCGAACTCAAAATCTCAAATGTCAAATGTCAAATGGTGGTAGCGGGATGTGGTGGTGGTGTTGCGGAAGCTCAATGGAATTGCGGAATGGCAATGATGGGCTGTGGAGTATGCAATGCGGAAATGAAGGGTAAGGTGGTTGACTATACACGGTGTCAGAGTTGGAAGCACGGTCCCTAAGTAGCCGAAACACCTTAGGAGACACAATTCACAACACAAACAAATTTGGGTTAAGTTGGGGTGGTGGAAGTGTATGATGGGCAAGCCTATGCGGAAGTTATGGTGGTGGTGGTGGTTGATGAAGAAGCAACCGTCCCTAAGTAGCCTAAACACCTTAGGATACTCAAATCACAACTTAAACAACCATAAATGCTAAGGGGAACAAAAAGGGTTAGCTTGCGGAAGTCGGTGGTGGTTATGCGGAGGTTGTGGTGGAAGCCCTAGGCAAAGATGCCAAAGTTCCAAAAATTTGATGGAGTCAAATGTTGGTGGTACTATTTTTGTGGGAAGGGGGATGTCAAGAGCTTCAAAACGAGCTAAAGAACGTCAAAAACGGACTCCGGATGAATTAGTTATGGCCGAAATAAGAATTCAGCCCTGCCAGTTTCAGCGTTACCCGGACATCCGGGGGTAGGTCCGGATGATCCGGGTTCGTCAACCGGATTACCATCGTCTGGGGTGTCCGGACATCCAGGAGATGGTCCAGCTGATCCGGGTGGATCCGGATGATCCAGGCAGGTCAAACTGTTCGGAATTTCCTCTCAGAGACGAATTTTTGGGCGGAAATGGATGATTTTCCGGGCAAAATTGAGGAGATTTCGTGGATGGAAGGTGGGGAAACTTGGGGAGATGCTAGATCCACTTGCAACAAAGCAAATCCACGGATCAAAATCGACAAAACATCATAAAAACTCACAAATCACAAAAAAAATTGGGGCTCTTTTTGATGGGGATTTTTGGATTAGGACGAAAAACAACAAAATCAAGCTAGAAAACGAAGAGGGGAGGCTCCGAAATCGTGATCAACGTGGCTCATGATACCAAGATGATGTAGGGTGGAACCCTAGATGGTCGATCTTTCACGAAAGGAGCGGATTCCGCAAATAAAACGAAGAACACGAGGGGAATCACGAGGGGGAACACAAGGGGAAACACGAGAGAATCACTCAAACCAACAAGAACAATCACACATGTGCTAGATCCTCGAAACACAAAGAGATACATGATCCAAATACAACAAGGGACGATACAAAGGGTAGTCGGTTCTTTTCCGTGAGGAGGTCTTGAATCCACAAGAGGATCTTCCCGTAAAGGGGTCTTGAATCCAAGGTGGATCTTCTCCGAAGAGGGGTCGTGGTCTCTCTCAAGGAGTAGATCCGATATGGATGAGCGAAGCTCTATCTCACAAATGAGCTAACACAATGCTAACGCTCAAATGGAGGAATGGGAGGAGTATATATAGTCTAAGCCACGAAGGGGTAAGTGAGGGGCGAAGGGGTAAACGGGCCTCGGCCCAAGTCATGCGCGCAGGCAAGGCCGGATGATCCGGATGGGGGTCTGGATGATCCGGGCATCGTCCGGATGATCCGGGACCTCATCCGGATGATCTGGCTCCATCGAGGGGATTCTGCAAGCTTCGGCCGCCGAGGTTGGGGGATTACCCAGATCATCTGGTCCGGATCATCCGGGCAAGCTCTATCTTGTCCGTTCTTCTTCTTCCTTCTCCTCTTCCATGCTTGGCCTTGGTCCTTTGAATCTCCATGGTCATATCGTATGAGCCTGAGTATACACAAGGTCCATGCATGAGGTAGTAACCATGTCTCATATGTAGAAAGTGGCGGATCGAAGAGGAGTGAGTTCACCTTGTGTCCAATGGCGTATGGTCGAGGTCTCATCGTATGTCCTCTCGGGGCTTGGAGAGTAGTCGAAGTGTACATGGGGATGTACATGGGATGCTCCGCATCATGGAGGCTGGCATGTGGGCCTATTAGGTTGACAGGGACGGTGGGCTTTGTCAACTTAGTTAATATGAACGATTCTAGCTCCAGTGACCGTACAATGTCCATCTAACGGCCATAGTGCTTCCTCAACCTCTGGTCTTCTTGCTCCAGCCACTCAAAGCAGTGCCGGTCGTGCCGCCTGCTCTTGCCTCCCGTGGCCATCTCTGCTGCCGCAGAAGCCTCACCGCCCCCTACTACTCCCACCGCCGGCCAGGCCCTGCGGCGATGGCAGCCTCACATCGCAGCCGAACGAGTGAACCCTCGTACTCCTATCCGCGTGGGCATCCACTGCCGCATCTTCCCCGGCTCCTTGTCGTCCCCTTCCTAGGCCTCGTCGTCGTCCACCACCTTGATGCTCTCGGCACGGCGTGGTCAATGTGGTCAACGAACGACTTCCATCGGAACAGTACTGTACATGGAGAGGATGATAGCTGGGTCCACGGCCACAGCAAGGAAGTGCCTCCTTATTACGCGCAAAATAATGATACCTGCACCTGACAGCAGGGACCCACCGGATGGGCCACCGTATTCACAAAAAAATGTTTCCCCCCTGACTGCTGGAACCCACTAGCTACATCTTCGCACCCAAGGAAGTGCCTGACAGTCAGGACCCACCCGGTCGAAGCGTACGTAATGTTGTCATTCTGGTCGCGAACGTGTACGTACATACGATCGGTCTGTCTGCAGGCTGCAGCGATGAACCGTGGCCGTGCAAGGAAGGGCACGTGTCATAGTAGAGGCGTGCACGTGTCGTAGTAGAGGCGCGCACGTAGCATGTATACGTACATACAGCGGCCAGGGTGCAAGAAAATAAATACGGCCATGTACGTACATACGGGCAGGGTCTCAAATGCCTACACGCGCATACGTACGGTCAGGGCTCGTGTACATGGCTTTGTCGGAACGGAGAAACTGCGCCGTCGTCGTGTTCATGGGGAGCCAACCGGCTGGGTCGGAACAGATTGTGTCGTCGTGTTCATCGGGAGCCAACCAGCTTGGACGGAACAGACGATGGAAATGAGGCTTGGCGTACCGCAGAACGAAGGAAAGGGCCTTGTGTTCGACCGGCCACGGTCGAAACAGGATCCCGTTCATCGGAAGGGGTCTGGCGTACCGCAAAACAGAGGAAATGGACTTCTCTTGGACCTCCTACGGTCGAAACGGGGTCCTGTTGACTGGGAGGGGTGTGACGTACCATAAAATGGAGGAAACGAACTTGTGTTGGAGCGCTACGGTCGAAACGGGGGTCCTGTTCATCGGGAGGGGTGTGGTGTACCGCAAAATGGGACTCCACGGGATACCGTTCATCTCCACCGTCGACCTCCTTCAGCCTCCACCTGTGACTGTTCATCCAGCCTCCACCGCTGTAACATCCCAAATTTTCAATTTGGAATGTTATACATTAGATCATCATGCATATCATATTTTATTTTGCATTTTGGTTGATCCTAGAAATTCTACGCAACTCAATGACCCACGGAGAAAGTTTGGGAATTTTGTTATATTCATATTTGAGTTTTCTCAAATTTTGAGAATAGGATCATTTGATTTTATTTATTTTATCATCAATTATTTCTATTACAAAAATATGAGAGAGGGAATAAAATAACTTTCCCAAAATAAAGAAATATCGAGGATTTAATAAAAAAATCAAATAAGATTTTATTTCGGAGTTTTTCGGTGTTTTATTTGAATTTAGGAAAAATGTGCGTTTTTCAAAATTGCATTTAGGGCCCAATAAATGTTCGCCTTGTGCGGCTTGATTTTCGAAGCCCGTGAAAATTTATTTCGGAATTTTTGGAGTCCATTTAGTATTTCTTTTTTTCTCTTCCGAACGGAATAATTAAAAAAACAAACTGACTTCGGGCCATACCCGAGCAGGACACCGCCCGGGGGCAGCCTTTAAATAGCGCCGCCCCGAGCCGCCCCAGCACATCGACCCCACCTCGATCCCCGCGCGCCACCGGAGCCGCCGCCGCCGCCGACGATCCCGCCGCCCGAGGTTCGTCGCGCCTCATTTTCCGTGCCGAAAAAAAAATTTCGGCGTTCATCGTTTTTCTTTTTCTCGGATTAAATCCGCGATTTTTCTGATCGCGATTCCTGATCCAATTTTCATTTTAGTTTAACTTTTCGCTCATTTATAGGAATCAGGCGATTCAAGTGCCTAGAGTTTCATCTCGAAACCTTTATCCGTTTAACCAACTTAAACAAGTTTTTGTTACTGTAAAATTTGCCCTAGATCCAGATTACTAGAACGAAGTTGTTTTCTTTCGCCGTTTGACTTTCGTTGCTTCGTTCGATTTGATATTTTTTGCCAACCGGAGTTCTTAAGTTGAACCTTCTGGTTAGATCTCTTATTTGAGTTTTACCTATGCATTAGATTAGTACTTATTGTATGCTTGTTTGTTTGTCTACGATAGAGTACCCGGAGTGCGCCGCCTGTTACTTCGAATCGTTAGGTTTTGCGGATCATCAGCAAGGCAAGTAACACTTTGATCATACCTTTTCTACTACCAAGTTTTATTGCATTAGATCAAATCCTCACAGATTGCATGATTAGGATCTAATTAAATTGTGGGATGGGAAGTAGATGAGGTAGTACCTATTACCTGTTTATTATCAAACCTTTGGGAATTACTTCTACGTTTGCTTATTATGCCATGCTATGCTAGTAGACGTGGATTGGGTGAGTGATATCCATGACAGATGTAAGATTGTTAATTAATGGTTTATCTAAGGTGGCAACTTGAACACACATCTGGGTGGATTGAGGCACCTGGGTATTCCAGGACTTGCCTGTTTTCTTTTGGACCGCCACCCAGGCTCAAAGGGATCATGAGACTATTCATACTAGAAACTTCCGTGTGCAGCCACAAGCTATTATGGGCTCTAGCATAGTTGACTAAGTCGTGCGAACTCTTAGAGTGGTAGACTAGCAGATGTAGGGGATGTAGGTGGTACGGTCTACCCGATCGTAAGGTGCTAGCGCTTCTGAAAGACTATGTCTCGGTCATCTGTCTTCTCAAACACCATGTAGTGCGAGAAACCAAACGGAGGCGATCGAGTCTTGTGGGGAAAAGTGCGCAAACCTCTGTAGAGTGTAATAAACTAATCATGGTTAGCCGTGTCCCCGGTTATGGACATCTTGAGTATCTAGTACTTGGATTTTCATGGGAATGTCAACATGTTACTCTAAATTAATTTTGTTGGGTTATGTTTAATGATGATGCTTAATTGGGATTGAGAATGCTGTCAACCATTCTCAATGTTTAACAACCACCATGATAGTAATTAAATTTTATTCCTTTGAAGTAGGGAAAAATTGGCTTTACGCAAAACTATAACCATAGAGCTTTCCACCAGCCAAATATGCATATAGTATAGCTGTTTCATTCCATTACTCTCTATGTGTTACCTTGCCAGCATATTCCATGTGCTAACCCGTTTCAGGCTGCAACATTAATGTTGCAGACTTTTCAGACGACAATTAAGGAGTTTAGGTCATGGTTCAATACTCAGTGATGCCGTTGGAGTTGATGGACTCACTTATCTTCCAAGCCTTCCGTTGTTATCGTTATTAGATGGCCTTAAGCCATACTTATTGTAATAAGTTCTCTTTTGAGACACTCGATGTAATAAGTGTGTGATTGCTACTCTGCTATAAATCCTCCGAGTACTGTGTGGTGTCAGCATTACTGATCCAGGGATGACACCGGAGCACAGAGATCAGACTATTTGAGGTCTGGTCACTACAGAGATGGTATCAGAGCACACGCTGACTGTAGGACACGACCACTAAGCACAAGACCTAGATCACTATTCACTATCTTCTCTTATGACCTCTCATCTTTTCTAGTCTTTAGGATGGCGGATGCAAGGAATAAGTTCATGCAACCGGATGAAGATACACCCTTTGGACGTCACTTGAAGGAAGTCACTAGATACCTGAATATAGGAGTACCTAGCTTCACGGGAACCTACAACGCCCCTTTACTTGAAGAAGAGCGCTGGATGATTCAAGTTCAAGTTCCAGGAAGGACGTTCATGCCAGTCACCGAGCCCATAGATTTTTCTTTTGATGCACCAACTTGGAGTCTAGGAAAGAGCATGGCAGCTCACATCGCCATGGGACGCATTGGAGAAGTTTACCGCAAGGATATCAAGGATACTATCTACCGGATTTGTGGGTGCCGAGATGAACACTGGGAGATGATCAGCACCAGGAAGGATAGATCAATTACAGCTTTTATCGAGGAATTAAACCAGCACATTCGACGATAGGAGAACCAGATGTGCACCGACATGATAGATCTGAAGAAGGAAAAGACTAGAATCAAGGAACTGGAGGAAGAACTCAAGGCTACACGTGAAGATTATGAAGAAGAAATTGAAGTATTGGTGGAGAAGAATGACGACCTAATCAAGAAGATTGGAATATTTATAGGAGGCCCTACGCCAGTAGATGAAGACGAAGAACCCAAGGAAATTAGCCCGGAAGACTACATCATCATCGACGGCACCGACTCGGAAGCAGATAGTAGCGATGATGACTATGTTGATGAAGCTGGAGCAGATATCATGGAGTCAACGACCGTAGAATATTTCTAGTAGACCACCTCATCAGTAGTAGTAGTCCACCATGTAAATATAGTAGTCCGAGCACTTTTGCGATAGTTAGATCGGTTGTATGCCTTGTTTGATTGATTGAAGTGAATTGTTTGTTTTGCCTCATGTGCATATGGGTAGTGTTTTCTCTTTAGACCCCCTCTATTCTTATATCTCATCTTTTCTAAAACCCTCAGATGCCTCCGAGACGTGACCCTGGATTTACCTTTCCACCGGAGCTCACCCAGTTGATCCAGCAGCAGAACACATTGATGTAGTTGCTAGTCCAGAATTAGAATCAGGGGAACAACAACAACAACCCACCACCACCACCACCACCTGTTGACCACTTAGCCCGTTTTCTTAGGCTGAATCCGCCGGTGTTTTCCAGTAGCACCGAGCCGATAATAGCAGATGATTGGCTCCGCAAGACAGCTAGGGAGTTGACCACAGCAGGATGCACAGATGCAGAGAAGGTGAAGTTTGCCGCACATCAGCTAGAAGGACCAGCAGCATCATGGTGGGAAAATTTAACAGCCACTTTCCCAGTTGACACTGTCACATGGGACCAGTTTTAGCAGGCTTTTCGTACTGCACACGTTTCAGCAGGAGCTATGGCCATGAAGAAGCGTGAGTTTCGCAACTTGCGCCAAGGAGGAAGGACAGTTGGCCAGTATGTGGAGGAATTTAGTAAGCTAGCATATTATGCCCCAGATGACGTCACTACGGATGCAGCTAAGCAGGAGAAGTTTCTGGAAGGACTGAATGATGAGTTGAGCATGCAGTTGATGGTAGCCACCTTCAACAACTACTAGGAGCTGGTAGATCGTGCTCTTATGATTGAAGGGAAGCAGCAGCAAATTGAGAATCGCAAGAGGAAGTATGGACAAGGGAAGTACAATTCAGGAGCTCAACAGAAGCCATGATTTACCCCTAGACCGGGAGGACATTTTCAGCATACTCATGGAGGAGGTAGCTCGCACAATCACAATGGCACCAAGAATGGTAATGGCAACGCAAGAAGCAACGGCCAGAACCGCACCAACCCCTCAACCCCAGCCAAGAAGGACCTGAGCCAAGTCACTTGTTTTAAGTGTTCGAAGACCGGACATTATGCCAATGAATGTCCTGAAGGCCAAAATGGCAATGGAAGTTCTGGGAAGAAGCCGAACCCTTTCAACAGGGGACAGGTGAACCACGTTAGCGTGGAGGAGGTTGAAGCTCAGCCCGATGCAGTAATAGGAAAGTTTTTGGTTAAGTCATTTACTGCACTCGTTCTTTTTTATACTGGTGCAACGCATTCATACATCTCAAGGGGATTTTTTGGATAAGTATAACCTATCAACCCAAGCCCTTAGGTCACCCATGTTAGTAACCTCGCCCAGAGCAGAGTATGTGGCTAGTCTATGGTGTGATCGGTTACCATTAAGGATTGGTAACTATGTTTTTCCCTCAGACCTAATAGTATTGGAATCTCAAGGATTGGATGTGATATTAGGCATGGATTGGTTATCAAAGTATGAAGGGAATACTGAGTGTGCTAGTAAGTCAATTTTTCTTACCACACTAGAAGGGAGAAGGATCAAGTATGTATCCCGGCATGTGCCAAAGAGGACTCAAGTAAATTGCCTAACAGGAGTTGTGCAGGAGGAAGTACCCCAGTGGTAAGGGATTTCCCTGATGTATTTCCAGAGGAGTTGCCAGGCATGCCACCGGATAGAGATATTGAGTTTTTGATTGAGCTATTGCCAGGCACAGGGCCAATATCAAAGAGACCATATATGATGCCAGCAAAGGATTTGGTGGAAATTAAGAAGCAGATTAGGAGTTACTGGATAAAGGATATATTCGCCCAAGTTCTTCGCCTTGGGGATCGCCAGTACTTCTGGTGGAGAAGAAAGATGGATCGTTAAGGATGGTTGTTGATTATCGAGGATTGAATGAAGTAACGATCAAAAACAAGTACCCACTACCAATGATCAAAGATCTGTTTGATCGATTGCAAGGAGCTAAGGTATTTTCCAAGATCGATCTGCGATCAGGATACCACCAGTTGAAGATTCGAGAACAGGATATTCCGAAGACAGCTTTTACCACTAGGTATGGGCTGTATGAGTATACTGTTATGTCATTTGGTCTGACTAACGCACCTGCCTATTTTATGAACATGATGAACAAAGTGTTTATGGATTTTTTGGATAAGTTCGTCGTAGTGTTCATTGATGATATCCTGGTTTATTCGAAGAATGAAGAGGAACATAAGGAGCATTTGTGTTTGGTACTTGGAAAGCTTAGAGAACATCAATTATATGCCAAGTTCAGCAAATGTGAGTTTTGGTTGAAGGAAGTAGGATTCCTCGGACATGTTATATCTGAGAAGGTACAGTAGTAGATCCCGCTAAAGTTGAAACTGTGACCAAGTGGGAAGCCCCAACAACAGTTGGAGAGATCCGGAGTTTTCTTGGACTCGCAGGATACTACCGGAGATTTATTGAGAATTTCTCAAAGATTGCAAAGCCTATGACGAAGTTGTTAAAAAGGATACCAAGTTCATATGGACAGAGGAATGTGAGGCTAGTTTTCAGGAGTTGAAGAAACGCTTAGTTACCTCACCAGTATTGATCTTGCCAGACCAGACCAAGGATTATGAGGTGTATTGTGACGCTTCACGTCGAGGACTTGGAGCAGTGCTTATGCAGGAAGGGAGAGTTGTTTCATATGCCTCAAGACAACTGAAGCCTCATGAGTTAAATTATGCCACGCATGATTTGGAGTTAGCAGTCGTAGTGCATGCTTTGAAAACATGGAGACATTTTCTCATTGGAAACCATTGTGAGGTGTACACGGATCTTAAGAGTTTGAAGTACATTTTCACACAGAAGGAATTAAATCTCAGACAAAGGAGATGGTTGGAGCTTATCAAGGATTATGATAGGAAATTGCATTATCACCCCGGAAAGGCTAATGTAGTAGCTGACGCATTAAGTCGCAAGAGCCATGTCAATACATTAATAACGGGAGGAATACCAAGGGAGTTAGCCGAAAATCTCCGTGAACTATGTTTGGAAATAGTTTCGAGAGGTTATGTAGCAGCAATGGAGATTCAGTCAACCTTGATGGATAGAATCAGGGAAGCTCAGAAAACTGACAAAGAGATTGCCGCTATAAAGGAGAAACTGAGCAAAGGAAAAGCTAAAGGATTTCGTGAGGATGAGCACAACACCTTATGGTTTGAAGACCGCGTTTATGTGCCCAATGACCCAGAGATCAGGAAGTTGATTTTGCAAGAGGCACACGACTCACCGTATTCAATTCACCCAGGAAATACCAAGATGTATCTGGATTTGAGGGATATTTTCTGGTGGACCAGAATGAAGAAAGATATAGCGGAGTATGTAGCAGTTTGTGATGTATGTCAGAGAGTAAAGGCAGAGCATCAGAAGCCAGCAGGATTATTACAACCATTGCCGATACCCGAATGGAAGTGGGATAAGTTAGGCATGGATTTTATCACGGGATTTCCCAGGACTCGTTCAGGCTATGACTCGATTTGGGTTGTAGTTGATCGATTGACGAAAGTAGCTCATTTCATCCCTGTAAAGACCACTTACACCAGTGCTAAGTTGGCAAAGATATACATGACCAGGATCGTATGTCTGCATGGAGTTCCAAGGAGTATCGTATCGGATAGAGGAACCCAGTTTACCTCAAAGTTCTGGAAGCAGTTGCATGAAACTTTGGGTACCAGGCTAGAATTTAGTACAGCTTTTCATCCATAGACAGATGGACAAACCGAGAGAGTCAATCAGATTTTGGAGGATATGCTGAGAGCTTGTGCGCTAGATTACGGATCTAGTTGGGACGATCATTTGCCATATGCAGAGTTCTCTTACAACAATAGTTATCAAACCAGTTTAAAGATGGCCCCTTTCAAAGCTTTGTACGGAAGGAGGTGCAGGACACCGCTGTCATGGGACGAAGTTGGAGACCGCCGGTTGTTTGGTCCTGACTTGATTAAAGAGTTTGAACAGAAGGTGAAGCTGATTCGCGATAGGCTCAAGGTAGCCCAGTCCAGACAGAAGAGTTATGCGGATTCTAAACGCAAGGAGACAGTTTACGAAGTCGGAGACAGAGCTTATCTTCGAGTATCTCCACTTCGGGGAACAAAGCATTTTGGAGTTAAAGGGAAGTTAGCACCACGATTTGTAGGACCATATCAAGTTTTGGAGCATATGGGAGAAGTGGCCTACAAGTTGGAATTGCCCGAAGGATTGTCAGGAGTACATGATGTGTTCCACGTTTCTCAGTTAAAGAAATGTCACGTGGAGATGGCTGACATACCGTTGAGAGACACAGTTCCATTGGAAACTATTCAGTTGGATAACGATTTGACCTACGAGGAGAAACCAATTAAGATCCTCGAGTTTGCCAGTCGAGTTACTCGCAGCAAGGTTATTAAGTTTTGCAAAGTTCAGCGGAGCCACCACACGGAGGATGAAGCCACCTGGGAGCGAGAGGAAGATTTTCTCAAAGACCACCCTCACCTATTTTCTAGCCAACCCGAATCTCGAGGGCGAGATTCATCTTAAGGGGGGTAGGTATGTAACATCCCAAATTTTCAATTTGGAATGTTATACATTAGATCATCATGCATATCATATTTTATTTTGCATTTTGGTTGATCCTAGAAATTCTACGCAACTCAATGACCCACGGAGAGAGTTTGGGGATTTTGTTATTTTCATATTTGAGTTTTCTCAAATTTTGAGAATAGGATCATTTGATTTTATTTATTTTATTGTCAATTATTTCTATTACAAAAATATGAGACAGGGAATAAAACGACTTTCCCAAAATAAAGAAATATTGAGGATTTAATACAAAATCAAATAAGATTTTATTTCCGAGTTTTTCGGTGTTTTCTTTGAATTTAGGAAAAATGTGCGTTTTCCAAAATTGCATTTAGGGCCCAAATAAATGTTCACCTTGTGCGGCTTGATTTTAGAAGCCCGTGAAAATTTATTTTGGAATTTTTGTAGTCCGTTTAGTATTTCTTTTTTTTCTTCCGAGCGGAATAATTAAAAAAACGAACCGACTTCGGGCCGTACCCGAGCGGGACACCGCCCGGGGGCAGCCTTTAAATAGCGCCGCCCCGAGCCGCCCCAGCCCATCAGCCCCGCCTCGATCTGCGCGTGCCGCCGGAGCCGCCGCCGACGATCCCGCCGCCCGAGGTTTGTCGCGCCTCGTTTTCCGTGCCAAAAAAATTCGGCGTTCGTCGTTTTTCTTTTTCTCAGATTAAATTCGCGATTTTTCTGATCGATATTCCTGATCCGATTTTCGTTTTAGTTTAACTTTTCGCTCGTTTATCGGAATCAGGCGATTCAAGCGCCTAGAGTTTCGTCTCGAAACCCTTTATCCGTTTAACCAACTTAAACAAGTTTTTGTTACTGTAAATTTTGCTCTGGATCCACATTACTAGAATGAAGTTGATTTCTTTCGCCGTTTGACTTTCATTGCTTCGTTCGATTTGATTCTTTTTGCCAATCGGAGTTCTTAAGTTGAACCTTCTGGTTAGATCTCTTATTTGAGTTTTACCCGTGCATTAGATGATTACTTATTGTATGCTTGTTTATTTGTCTGCATAGAGTACCCGGAGTGCGCCGCCTGTTACTTCAAATCGTTAGGTTTCGCGGATCATCAGCAAGGCAAGTAACACTTTGATCATACCTTTTCTACTACCCAGTTTTATTGCATTAGATCAATCCTCACACATTGCATGATTAGGATCTAATTAAATTGTGGGATGGGAAGTACATGAGGTAGTACCTATTACCTGTTTATTATCAAACCTTTGGGAGTTACTTCTACGTTTGCTTATTATGCCACGCTATGCTAGTAGACGTGGATTGGGTGAGTGATATCCATGACAGATGTGAGATTGTTAATTAATGGTTTATCTAAGGTGGCAACTTAAACACACATCTGGGTGGATTGAGGCACCTGGGTATTCCAGGACTTGCCTGTTTTCTTTTGGACCGCCACCCAGGCTCAAAGGGATCATGAGACTATTCATACTAGAAACTTCCGTGTGCAGCCACAAGCTATTATGGGCTCTAGCATAGTTGACTAAGTCGTGCGAACTCTTACAGTGGTAGACTAGCAGATGTAGGGGATGTAGGTGGTACGGTCTACCCGATCGTAAGGTGCTAGCGCTTCTGAAAGACTATGTCTCGGTCATCCGTCTTCTCAAACACCATGTAGTGCGAGAAACCAAACGGAGGCGATCGAGTCTTGTGGGGAAAAGTGCGCAAACCTCTGCAGAGTGTAATAAACTAATCATGGTTAGCCGTGTCCCCGGTTATGGACATCTTGAGTATCTAGTACTTGGATTTTCATGTGAATCTCAACATGTTACTCTAAATTAATTTTGTTGGGTTATGTTTAATGATGATGCTTAATTGGGATTGAGAATGCTGTCAACCATTCTCAATGTTTAACAACCACCATGATAGTAATTAAATTTTATTCCTTTGAAGTAGGGAAAAATTGGCTTTACGCAAAACTGTAACCATAGAGCTTTCCACCAGCCAAATATGCATATAGTATAGCTGTTTCATTCCATTACTCTCTATGTGTTACCTTGCCAGCATATTCCATGTGCTGACCCGTTTCGGGCTGCAACGTTAATGTTGCAGACTTTTCAAACGACGATTAAGGAGTTTAGGTCGTGGTTCAATACTCAGTGATGCCGTTGGAGTTGATGGACTCACTTATCTTCCAAGCCTTCTGCTGTTATCGTTATTAGATGGCCTTAAGCCATACTTATTGTAATAAGTTCTCTTTTGAGACACTCGATGTAATAAGTGTGTGATTGCTACTCTGCTATAAATCCTCCAAGTACTGTGTGGTGTCAGCATTACTGATCCAGGGATGACACCGGAGCACAGAGATCAGACTGTTTGAGGTCTGGTCGCTACAACCGCGCGCTCCTCCACCGGCTATTGTTCAACCTGGCCTCTCCACGGGGGTCCTGTTCAACCACCCCTCCATGGGCTACTGTTCATCCGGCCCTCCACTGGCTACTATTCAACCAACCCTCCATGGGGTCCTGTTCATCTAGCCCTCCACGGGGGCCTGTTCATCCACCGGCTCGATTGATCGGGGTACTGTTCATCCAGCGGCAACTGCCTCTACTACCATGGGTTCATGTTCATCCAACCCCCACCAGGAACTGTTCATCCAAACCGCCAACAACGCTCACTGTTCATCCAGAGGCAGCATCGATCGACTTCAGTTAGCAGCAGTATCAAAGGAATCGCTCGATCAGGTTCAGTTAACAGCCATCGATCGATCGCTTGGGTTGAGTAACGCGTAGCCTGCAGTGCAATCGCTCGGGTTCAGTTAGATCCCAATGCCTCGCTCGGGTTCAGTTAGAGCCCAACGCCTCGCACACACGCGCATACGTACAAGAGAAACGCGCATCACTCGGCCCCTGACCACCCACCGTAACCGGGAACTCCCTGATATTTTCCTTGCCCTCGCTTCTACCATGGTTTTTTCCGTCATGGATGGCCCAAAGAATGTCATGCAGCTGCGTCTCCAGCCTGCCCAGGACGAAAAGCCCATTTTTTCATGATTTTTTGTCCTAGAAGTAGGACCCCACCACATCTATGATGATACCGGGTTTTGTCACAATTATCGTCATGGAAGTGTCATAAGTATGACAGAAAAAAATTCGTTTGGCCCAAAATGTCACGAATGTGTCTTTTTTTGTAGTGAGAATATCCAAACAGGAGCAGTATAGGGCATGCAAGTTGCTCAAAGCATACAGTCAAATTCGTACTTGAAAGGATCTTTTTTTAAATGGAAAGTGAAAGGATCTTCGAATGATATAATTTTTAAATTATATAAAATATCATCAATAGTCAAAGGCATCCTCGAAGAATACATTACGCCCTATATAAAATCTTATCAATAGTCAAAACCAAGTGTTCTAAACGAGTTCAAAACGAGAAACTGGACACACTCACAGCACGACACGCCTGTCTCGTTTGGCCCATCGGTCAAAGTGTTTCCTCTTCTTGGCATAACAATAGAGTACAATATATTTTTTAGAATGCTCTTGGCATGTCGGTAACATGTGATGAGTTAACCGACCTCAATAGACGGCAAAAACGCCAGCCCGCTGCACTTTGAGAGAGATGAGGAGCGAGAAGCGATACGGGCTGCTGGATTACTAGAGCTAGGTGTCACACGGAGGCCAAGAAAAATGGTGATAGCATGGGTTAGCCATGTAGTATGATGTAACTACACTGGGCTGCCGTGTTTCGTACTCTTCCAGTCCACTGTAGAGATTATTGGTTGATTTTATATCACTGAATAATATAAAATATTATGAGTACAGACGCTCCACCATGAGGTTCCTTGCTCCTTCTCGGTCGTTGGGAATCTATGCTCTTCCACTCTTTTTTGACATGAGCTTTGTTCATCCTGCTGCCAACACGCGGCAACTCGCAGAACGACGAGAAGCTTGTTTACTACGGGGCCGTTTAGTTCTAGGACTAGGAGTGCCACATTTTGCCATACACAACAATGTTGCAAAACTTGCCTAAGGTTTACGCCTTCTCCCTCGCCAACGCGTGCACGGTGTGGCTCGCAGCACGAGGAGAAATTTTGCTGCGGTGGACATGCAATAGTTCATAGTGGGAGTAACATACTCCTAGGTAGTAACATAGCGCAGTCCAAGACAAGTTTGCTTTATGTGGCATGTATTTAATGAGGAGAGATGTGTTTAGAGTAACATAATATGTAGTATGGCGCACAAGCAAGTAGTCCATTGCAGAAACTAGGGTGGTGTCGGATTAATTCTGCATGTAAATAAGCTTGTAACCGTGGATTTAGGTCTCTTTCCGCTCTTATTTAATGAATGATACGCACACTCGTGCGTATTTGAGAAAAAATATGTCACTGTAACATAGTGCTTTCCAAGAGAGGATGAGTCTACAAGGTAATAAATGAAGCCAACTAGTATGACACTACTACTATGTTATTTTGCATTATGGAGGTAGTAACTTAGACTAGTGTCATATGCCTGTCACTAGTCTAAGTTACTCTACACTATGACCATCCTAAGAGCATGATTAATAGTATAGCCATATGATGGCTATAAGAAACTACCATGTCATGTATAGCCATCATTTATAGTCACTCATATAGTAGTGCGGGCTACAAGGTTGGCTATAAAATCACTTAGTACTTTTTTCAACCTTCTCTCTTTCTCTTTCTTAACATTTATTCTATTTGTCTAGGAATCCGCATATAGCTAGCTCTTGCATGAGGCTGAGTATCATAGGTAGTATCATGCATGCCAACTAGGCAAATTTGATGAGATGGCATAGAATCAAATGAAGAAAGAGAGGGTTGTGTCGTGGTTTTGTCACGGCAGATGTCCTTGTGAAAGGACTTAGTCGTGGAGCCATCGCAACGGGTTAGCTTGTAGGGGTTAAAGCGGACAAGGGACGCAAAGAGTTATACTTGTTCGGCCCCTTACGGTGAATGTAAAAGCCTACGTCCAGTTGTGATGGAATTGCTTGGGTTTTGATGACCAGGGAGCGAATCCACTTTTCCTGGCTCTCGAGTTATCTATCTTTTTTCCCTAAACCGTCGTCATGTCGTCCCTTTATATACATAGGTTGATGCCCGTTGGTTTACAGAATCCCGAGGCTGGCTCATAAACGTGTCCGACTCGGTCTCTACTCTTTCTATCTTTTAGCACAAGTTTATATTTCAATGTCGGTTTATGTATACATGCCTTAATCCGCCTTTGGGCCCTAGGCCTTCATAAAGCGCCACCGTCTTTGTCTTCACGAGGTTCAAATATAATAACTCATTATGGGGATAACCCGGCCTCTCCTGGCCGGTTTATGCCCAGCAGTAATATCCCCAACAGGTTGAGTATCATATCATGATACCGTATCAAATTAAATGGTGTGATACTACATGTCATGCATGGAAATAAATGAAGTTAGCTATGATACTAACTTATGATACAATACACTATGGATGTAGTATCATACACTAGTATCATATACATGATACTAGTATGTGATACTCGCCATTATACGACCAGCCTGAGAGCCCACTCCCCATAATTTTCCTCGTCATCATCTAAGTCCTAGAAGATCTCACTCACATCATCATTAGGCATGCAGCCGCCTTGATAGACAACGTGTGCAAAAGGAGTAGAGGCGACTGGGGACGCACCACGTCGTGGGCACTCCGTACGTGTACGTGTGCGTGCAGCGTGCGTGCTTTTCCATCGGTGCTAGCTCTAAGGCCGAGGCTGCGGTCGTCTTCGTCTTCGACTAGTCGTTGAGCAACGACGGCAAAGAGGCGCCGCAAGAGATGCGTAGGTGCCATTGTGTGGGAGCTTCACCGTAGCACAACGAACCGGATGTCGCCGTAGATGGTGCACGACTCCATGTAGCCGAGTGTGTGCGCATGCATGTGTTATTCACGTGCATTCTGTGGCGGAGTGTGTGTGCATGCATGTGTTGTGTACGTGTGTTGTCTGCTCCATGTTGTGCGCGTATGTGCATGAGTTGGATCAGCATGAGTTAGTGCATTGGTGTGTGTACATGTGTGGCTGCATGCGTCATGTACATGCGTGGCTTCTTGCGTGGTTATCAATATAGGGCTCCTTTGATTCAAACGAATTATTTAGGATTTTTGGAGGATTGAAATCCTTAGGAATTTTTCCTATGTCGACCCTTTGATTCATAAGATTGGATCCCATAGGAATTTATCCTATGGATTCTTTTGTACTACATTTCATAGGAAATCTAACGTCCACTCCAACCTCTTTTTACAATTCCTTTGTCTTTCATGTGGCATCAAACACTCTTTGCTAATCCTATAGGATTCAAGTTGACATGCCACTGCAATCCTATACTTTTTCCTATTCCTACATTTTCAAAATCCTGTGAATCAAAGAGGCCCATAAACTAGCATAAAACATCTTCAACTTAGCATCATCCTTTACGTGAGCTTTGTTCATCCTTTTGCTAACACGCGAGACATCTAGCATTAAGGTGCACGTGTCATGCAAGAAAATGGAGATAATCAGATAAGTAGTGCGTAAGTGAGTCGTGCACTTCGATGGCACCTACTACTACGCAATATTTTTTCTCCTCGATGGCACATGAATAGTGCATGTACTCAACGTCGGAGCATGGGATGAGGCGGTAGCCATGACATGGTCAGCCCTTTTTGGAGAGAGTACTAACTTCTGATGTGTACCATCAACTAGCAGAACGACGAGAAGCTTGCTTGCTACGCCTTCTCCCTCGCCAACGCGTGTTTGGTGGCTTGCAGCACGAGGAGAAACTTTTTCTTACAAGCGGTGGGCATGCTGCAGTTCATTTCATGTCAGATTGCCAGAAGTACTACTGTAGTCCCATCATTATTGTTCGACTTCCGGAAGAGGCGAAGAGCCAAGCGCAATGTCACCTACTAACCTTAGGCTAGGCATACTGGGAGTAACATAAGTAGGGGTACCTCCTTTTTTTATTCCAGAAACAACCACACGCGAATATTGGACGGTAGCAGCACAACAACTGAATCAAAAAACCGAAACCAACCAGTGAACTACTACTACTCGTTCACATAGTGTTCCTTGGCTCGCACCTCTTGCATCCCGTTGGTCGAGCTTGGAGTCATTCATCTAGTACACGTGGCATCTCAGATCTGGACACAAGGTGACGTACACCGTCAAGGTCCACGGTCAAGGGGGTCAGGGCGGACACGACCTCTCACCGCGTCCGCCATTTGAAGCGGTGCGCCAGCCCAGGGTGCCGCCCGCTGCACTGCCAGCTGTACCCGACTCCTCGCCGCATTCAAAGACATACATTTAAAATCACGTGGAATGCGAGAAACCAACTCCAGCCACACACGTCCGTTCAGGAGCAGGACGCCGCCAAGCTCCTTCTAGCATTTTGTCCACTCTTTCGGTGGCATCCGACGAGCAGGAAGAGCAGATCTCTGGCATAAAAGGCGTCTGGGTGGCCCGCCGAGCCCGGCAGTTACGAGCAAGGCAACTCGCTTCTCCACCTACCTCGCCTAGCCCGTCGGAGGCAGTTGCTGCACTAAGCCAGCGTGTGGTTCCGTAGCTCGCCTCTCCAATACAGCTCGAGCAAGAGTGTCGACTTGCTCCACATCGGCTTGTCAAGGAGCACGGCGGCACGGGCATCGTCGCTGCTCTCGACGCCGCCGCGTCGTACATCGGCTCTAGTGTCTGCGACTGTGCCATCCGCCGTTGATGCACTCGTAGCCGTGACATGCAGGCAGAGAAAGAAGCCACCGCGGATGCCAATGAGGTGATGCGGCTATGCGGATGTTGACAAGGTGATGGGCAGCACTTCCCCACCCGCCGCCATCATCGAGGAGAAGTAGAACACGGGAGGCCGCCGCCGATTGTATCCCATGAAGGCCACTGCCGAGGCGACGCCGACGAATATAGCCGCTGTCTTGCAAAATTCTTCTTCTGCCGGATGCTGGAGGAGGACAAAGAGATCGGGCGGCGACTGATTAGATTAGGTATTTTAATTCTACCAGGCTGGTTGTAATGGGAGTATTATAAGTAGTATCATGCATGCCAACTAGTAGTAGGCAAATTTGATGAGGTGGCGTAGAATTAAATGAAGAAATAGAGAGTTGAGTATCATATTAGGATACCGTATGGAATTATGACCTCTTCTAACGCAAATGTGCTTAGATGAGGTGCTAAGTGCATTAAATGGCTTAGCAACTCAAGTCTCCAATGCATAGTACTAGGTGCTTAGTTTGTTGTTGCTAAGCTTACTTCATTTAATTAGCTATAGACTCAAAACTTCTTCAAAAATTTATGTTTACCATTGTATTAATTCCAATGCATGCATGCATGCATGCATAAAGTACATGTGTTGGTAAATTTTCTCTTAATACTTGCATGCAATTATTTAATGCACCTTGAAATCTAAACTTGTGATGGGTAACAACCAAATTGATCCTTATAAAATGGAAAAACTAAGATTTTGAGATAATCCCTATAAACCGGAAAGGAGGGAGTAGTAACATACACTAGTGTCATATGCATGAAACTACTACTCCCTCCGTTCCTAAATATAAGTCTTTCTAGAGATTTCACTATGGACTACATACGGATGTATATAGACATAGTTTAGAGTGTAGGTTCACTCATTTTGCTCCGTATGTAGTCTCTTATTAGAATATCTAAAAAGACTTATATTTAGGAATAGAGGGAGTAGTGAGTATGGGAGCACATGGTATTTCCCCATCCGGACTGATCCCAAGTTGGCTTCTCACCTTCTTGGCCCAACAAAAACTCCTCCCCCTCCTGCGCGCGCTTCCCGCCTGGCACCACCTGAGCCCGCCGCTCCACATTGATGGCAAGTCAGGGTGACGCAACCTCTCACTGCTTCCGCCATTGAAGCGGCGCGCTAACCGAGGGCACCGCCCGCTGCATGCCCGGCATTTCAGACTACACAGTGGAGAGTAACTTTAGAGCAAGTACTACAATTATATGACATAAGGATTTAAATATAGTATTTGTGCTTAGTTGAAGGAGAGACAAGAGGAGAGAGAAGAGAAGCGGGTTGTAAACTTGTAGCCGGTTGTAGCAGGAGCTCCAACATACTCTGT
The DNA here is from genome assembly GCF_018294505.1 of Triticum aestivum. Classification (NCBI taxonomy): domain Eukaryota; kingdom Viridiplantae; phylum Streptophyta; class Magnoliopsida; order Poales; family Poaceae; genus Triticum; species Triticum aestivum. Next base: position 422,586,709 of record NC_057806.1, on the reverse strand, counting down.
GAGACAAAAGGTGGGGCCATTATTAATGATATAGTATTATACTAAAGGGACTAACTATGGTACTAGCAGGCTATTAGGTTAGTTCTAGATGATGTGTCAACTTCATATAGCCGGACGTTGGCTATACTATTAACCATACTCTAAGTGTTGTGTGAGTGGGACTAAAGTTTAGTCCCATACTGCTAGGTGAGTGTGAGTTGCACCACTTTATAATGTGATCTATTCTAGCATTTGCATGAGCATGATAATAGGAAACCTACACGTGCGCTCTTCGGGAAAGAGCCTGTCCAAAGACCAAAGCTATCCACGTGGTCTATATTTTGTTGGTCGGAAATTTATTAAGTCATTAATTAATAATTAAAGGACGCCTTAATTACTCAGCCGTTTCTGATTCTTTTGGATAGTGGGGCTATTATTGACTTGGACGTCGGGTTTGGGCCAAAGGCCTACTATTATACTTGGTCTTAACTCGCACGACCGACCTGATAGGCTCTACCCTAGCCGCCACTGTATCATATGGTTTCGCACCGTTCCAGATCTTAGCACCGCCATGCAATTCTTCTCCAGCCCTCCTTCCAGCATGCACCGCGAGAAGGGACAGCAGTCCTCCGAACCCCGCCTTTCGTGTTCCTATACGGGAGGGGGGCGATCAGGTTTTTGGGGAGCATTTTGACTACTCCCAGCGACAACTTCCTCTACGACAGCCTTCTTCCCCGACCTCGGTAACCTCTTCATCAACGACATGAGTGACAACATCAACCACAACGGTTCTGCTCCTGTTGTACAATATGTGATTCTGTCCTCCTAGTTTAGTCCACATCATCACTTTGATCTTTGCAATTGTCATGCTGATCTATTTACTGTTGATTCGGATTAAATCTCATAGTAAATTTCTCATATATTCAACAATCCAATCCAAAAACCTCATTATAGGCAATTTACCCCGAGTGGTTTTGCTGCGCTTTTGAAGCCGCCTACTGTTAAGGGGGTGCAATATAAAAGGTGGCACACAAGAGCAGTATATTGGTTTCAGATCATGTACTGCTATGACGCCACTAAGGGTAAGCCTGAGGGCGATCTTAATCCTACACAGTAGGAAGCTTTTGAGAACATGGACACCCTCTGCAAAGTCGCCCTACTGAGTGTTCTTGACGATTCCATTATGCATTCATATATGTCGTTTGACTGTGGCAAAGACATGTGGGCTGGGCTCGAGGCCACGTTTGGGGCCTCAGGCGCTGGCAACTAGTTGTACATCATGGAGCAATTCTGGACTACAAGACGACTGATGAGCGCTCTATTGTTCAACAGACTCATGAGATACAGTCACTCGCTAAGGAACTTGAGTAATTTAAGTGTGTGTTGCTCGACAAATTTATTGTTGGGACCATCATTGCCAAGCTTCCACCTTCGTGGAACGATTTTGCTACTTCTCTGAAAAACAAGAGACATGAGTTTTCTGTTTCGGATCTCATTAGCACTCTTGAATTTGAAGAGAAGGCGAGAGCAAAAGACACACGTGCTCGGGTCGCTGAGGGAGCTTCTAGTGCCCACATGGTACACGAGAAGAACTTCCAGCCCAACCAGCCCCAAAACAACAAGAACAAATCTCAGGGGAAAGGTAAGTTTGATGCAAAGAACAAGCCGTCACATTCTACCAACTTCAAGAAGAATTCTCATAACAGGAAGGAATACAAACCTCAATTTTGGTAGCACCGCACAAAATTTATATGGTTGCATCTACCTGCTGTGAGCTAACCTCGTGGTGCTCCAGGTATTCCTACATTCGTAACTAGGTACAATGACCACCGCAAGATGAAATAAGCTTATTCGTACGTTGACTTGCTGATTGCAGTGCGGAATGATCCTGTCATGTGTGGAGTAGCAAACAAGCAGTGCAGCCGAAGATGGAAATCAACCAAGAACTTATGAAATTATATATAATCTTCCTCAGGCAGGTCAATATCCCCTTCGTCCAAATGATCGTGTTTTGTCATGCCGAGCTATTAATATGTGCTACTATTTTGCAACACCAGTTAAGTACAACTATTGTTTTCCTATCTTTCCAGATTCAAGACAATGAAGATGATTTCAGGGGAACTGCACAATATGAACTCATGTTGAGTCATCTCTATTGTCTCATGTGTTTGCTGCAAATGTGTCAGCATCAATTGCAAGATGAGGCAGCTAGCTAGCTGTGAAGTTGCCAACATGCTCAAAGTGCTCCCAACATTGAGAAGAAACAAGCATGCCCAGGAAATTAATGTGTGCGTAGAGAGGCCCTTTGCTCAGAGAAGCATCGACCGATTTTGTTTATTTCCACACCTTCTCACAGCTTTGTATTGGTTATAGTATGGTGAATCATTGAGATGCATAAACATGCTAAACTTTTGTTTTTCTGAATGTTAGTATGCATATCGTATCTTCTGAAGCTTAGTTTAATGTGAATGTTAACTAGCCTGTGAACCTTTACAATCTAGTAACTATATTGTAGGCCTGTTATTTGACACCTCACTTTGTCACGCTACGCGGCCAGTGTGAGTGTCCGCATCCATTACCACATCCTCTAATTTGGTGGATGCCAAGTTGAAAAAGGTTACCGATGAGTAGCCATAAGCTGGAGGCATCTCTTTTTTTCTTTCGAATGGGCAATAAGCTAGAAGCTTTCTCGGGCTGCCTCTAGTGTTAAGGCCCTCCAGTGTGAAACACGGGCAGCCGACTGGGCCGATACAAAAGCCTATCCATCTTAAAGCCCATTTGTTTTTGTTTTTTTGCGAGTGGAGAAAAACCCTCCTTCCTCCTTGCTTCCACTTATACTAAAGCTCGCTGGACTCTCCCGCTTCCGTCGCCCCCCAATTGCCCCCGCTCCCCATCTTCCTCACTCATCCAGAAAACCCCCTCTCACCTTCTTCCTCACTCGTACATAAAATGCCTGCTCCTCTTCTTCCACTCCTACAGAAAACCCCAACCCTCCTTCTTCCCCACTCGCACTGCCACTAGGCTCATCTCTGGCTACTCTAGTCAAACCCATGAGCTCGGTGCGACTCCCACAAGGAAAATGGAGTCGGCTAGCCCCAACGCCAAGAAGATGAGGCTCCCGCCGGCGGCAACGCCAGTTGTAAATCCTGCACCCAGCAGCGCAGGGAGAAGCGGCGATCCCCCCCCCCACCCGGATTTGAGGAACCAGTAGAATCTCCGGTGGACCGCATCAGCGATCTCCCAGACGTCATCCTTGAGGAGATCATCTCACTTCTCCCCACCAAGGATTGTTGCTGCACACAAGTCCTCTCAACTCGGTGGCGCCCTCTATGGTGCACCACGCCCCTCAATCTCGACTGTCATCAGATATCTGTCCTTCCTGAATTTGATCTCCTCAGAGCCATAGTCTCCTCTCACCAGCAGAGCCCCGTTCAACGCCTCTGCATCCCGACACGCTACCTGATGTCCATACCCGGCATGGTGGACACTTGGATGACATCCCCTGAATTCCCAAAACTCTAGCAGTTTGAGTCCTACCATTACCACGAAAGTTTCATACGACGAGCACGCCAAGAATTTGTGCCAACCCCACCATTGTCCATATCGCGATGTTCCTCCTCTCTCCAGACTGCCACCTTCGCCCGGTGCCATCAACCAGACGATCTGGTACAAATGCTTCGACTCCCACTGCTAAAAAAAACTTTCGCTTGTGGTGGTTTATCTATCAGAGGCCTCACTGGACAGCATCATCCACTCCAGTTGCCCTGCCCTGGAGCGCCTGCTGATTGTTTTGGGAATAGAAATACCTATCAGTTGTCTCCAAATAAAGTCGCCTCGCCTTAAAAGCATTGGAATTTGTTTTGAATGACAGTGGCTCATCATCGAAGATGCCCCTTCACTTCAAAGGTTGCTCCATGATACTTGTTATAGACCTTCACAAATAAATGTCATCTCTGCGCCCAAACTGGAGACCTTGGGTATAATTAGTGCTCCGTTTGATGATCACAACAAGTTGGTGTTTGGCTCCTCACTTTTTCAGGCACCGTATATTATCATCTACACATTTGTAATCATAAGCTACATTTTTCATTTGTGCGCATAAGTTTTATATCATCTTGGAGTACACTTTGGGTACTAATATTATGTTATATGCTCAATGAAGAGTTCGTCCATGGATACCCTATCAATGCTGTTGGATTTTGTCAGGATATTATATATCGAAATGTATAGTTATGATCTGAACGTAATTATTTGCTTGCTGCAATGCTTTCGGTCTCTGGAGAATTTATATATAAAGGTGATGATTTCATGCACATTGAAAGAACGTATATATTGTACTAGAATTAACCATTCAGCTGCCGCTCTTTCGACATACTCTTTTTTCAGACCTTAACTATTATCAATCTTCATGTCTACTTAGGTACTGCGACCACATGGAGAAAAATGTATAAACAATCGATGGCATAATAAGCACCAGGATTTTCATAGTTCTCATGACATTCATTTGAGGACAATAACGATGGAAGGATATGCATCCAACCAGGCAAACAGAAGCATTGTCACATTCTTCCTGTTGATTGCGAGGTTACTATTGTCCATGAGGCTTAAGTTTTACCGCGAGAGATTTCTCACGGATGGACATGTTGAACAGCAAAAAAAAGAAGTTTCAAGTGGAAAAATGGGCTTCTAAACATGCTCGGCTTCTATTTACAACAAGTTGTAGTCATCCTGAAATAATTTTTTTGCACAGGATGTTGATTTTATGGATCAAACTGATCCATTTGTTTGTGACTATGAAAAAAAGTGGTTGGGTTAGATGTTACTGCCATGTTAAGTCTGGGTTTTGTCTAAAAATTTGATGAACAATTAATCTTGGGATTTTTGTACCGTTTGTAAGCTTGAGTTGCATGTTGTTTCCCTCGTACTCCCCTCCACTTGCCACTACACTTCCGCAACTTCCATGGTTGCTCTTTGTTCCCGTCTGAGGCCTTACCGTCGTTCTCCACCTTGGTTCGCTCGCTGTGCCTGCCGCCATCTGGCGTTGTCAACATGGTCAACAACCAAGAGGAATCAGGAGATGACTGTACATGGAGAGGCTGACAATAGGGATCCACCAGGGTCATTTCATTATGCAAGAAGGTGCCTCGTTATTACAAGCCAAAAAAATATTTCCTCCTAATTGTTTGAGAACTAGGTCTCACGCCATTGTCAATGTAGTCAATAAACGAGAAAATTACACAACGAGCCGATAACACCAGGGACCCAGTAGCTCATTCAGTTGTTTTTTAGTTTCAGAGACGGAGCTCAACTACATGCTATGCGGGGGCTGTGGCCCGTCTAGCCCACGCTTACGCTTTTATTTAAGCACAAGACGAGCCCAGTTGATGTCTTTTTTCTTTCTGAAAATGGCTAGCCCAGTTCTTTTTTTTTGGAGAATACCAAAACCGAGGCATACTTGCTTTTCTCGGCCCTGCTGGGCTACAAATCTTTCAAGACGAGGAGGGATGTAAGTAGTAAGAAATGGGCTTCCCCAGAAAATGGGTTGTAAAGTTTTAAACCAAAGCCAACCGGCAATTACATTAAAATATCATATTTTTTCTAGATTTCTCTACTCTATACTCTTATAAAAACCAAAGCCAACTGGCAATTACATTAAAATGTCGTCTTTTCTCCCACAAGGTAAACTACTCATACAAATGCATCTTCATGTTCCGTGCAACGCACGGGCATCTTGCTTGTTAAGATTTTAAATTTCATTCAATTTTTGCGAAGAATTGTTTTTTGAATTTTACGATTTTAAATTTCATTCAATTTAATGTGACTCGAAATTTCGTGATTAAAAGAGTTCGGATCCCACCAAAATATGCAAAATTTCGTTTAATTTTTTAGCAGTGCCCAGAATATATGGTATGTAATGCTAATAAAAAATAATATGGGCTTCAAATATCCTTAAGAAGTACCAAATGGGCTGTAAATTATTAAAAATAATGGCAAATGGGTTGTATGTTGTTTTCCACAGATTTGGAAGCTAGCTTCTGGGCCTACTAGGTTGACGATGATGTTGTCCTAAAAAAAATTTGACGCGTACGCAAGGCTTTGTCAACTTAGTCAACACAGAGCAGTGATGGTTGGATGTCCATCCAATGACTGCCGTGCTTCTTCATTCTCTGATCTTCCTGCTCCAGACGCCCAAACCAGTGCCGACGGGACTACCTGCTCGCTCCTCCCGTGGCTGGCTGTGCTGCCGCCAGGCCATCCCTCTACCCACCCGCACATCCAATTATTTTCCGGCTATGTCAGCCTCACCCCGCAGACGACCAGTCAGCGCTTGTACTCCCCTCAACATGGGCATCTGCTGCGGTGGCTTCACCGACCTCGGGTCGTTCCCTTCCTGGGCCTCGCCCTCGTCCACCGCGTTTGTACTTTCAGCGCGGCGAATTCAACATGGTCAACATACAACAACCATCGGAAGAGGCTGACAATAGGGGCCCACACAAGGAAATGCCTTCTTATTACGCGTAAAATAATGATTCATCCACCTGACAGCCAGGACCCACCGGAAGGGCCTCTGTATTTCGTGAAAAAAACGTTCCCCCCGCCGACAGGTCGGACCCACCAGCTATATCTTCGCACGCAAGGAAGTGCCTCGTTATTACGCACAGAAAAATGAATACTCCCCCTGCTAGCTGGGACCCAACATAGTGGGAGGCTGACTTGTGGGCCTACTAAGATGACGGGGACGGAGGGCTTTGTCAACTTAGGCAATATGAACGATTCTAGCTCCAGTGACCGTATGATGTCCATCCAACGGCCGTAGTGCTTCTTCAAGCTCTGGTCTTCTTGCTCCAGCCGCCCAAACAAGCGTCGGCCGTGCCGCCTGCTCCTGCCTCCCATGTCTGGTTGTCCTGCCACCGCTGGCCATGCCATCCCTCTATACTCACCCACACCTCCTGTTATTCTCCGGCAACAGCAGCCTCACACCGCAGCCGAAGCAGTCAACCCATGTACTCCCCTCCGCGTGGGCATCCACTTTCGAGTCTTCCCCGGCTCCGCGTCATCCCCTTCCTAGGCCTCGCCTTCATCCACCGCCCTGGTGCTCTCGGCGCGGCGTGGTCAATGTGGTCAACGGACGACTTCCGTCGGAAGAGTACTGTACGTGAAGAGGTTGACAGCTGGGTCCACGGCCGCAGCAAGGAAGTGCCTCCTTATTACGCGCAAAATAATTATTCCTCCACCTGACAGTAGGGACCCATCGTATGGGCCACTGTATTTTGCAATAAAAACGTTTCCCCCTGACTGCTGGGACCCACCATCTACATCTTTGCACACAAGGAAGTGCCTGACAGTCGGGACCCACCTGGTCGAAGCTTACGTAGCGTTGTCTTTATGGTCGCGAACGTGTACGTACATACTGGTCGATGTAGAGGTGCGCACGTGTCATAGTACAGGCGCGCACGTAGCATGTCCATGTACGTACAGTAGCCAGGGTGCAAGAAAGAAAATACGGCCACGTACATACATACGGGCGGGGTCTCGAACGCCTACTCGCGCATATGTACGGCCAGGGCTCGTGTACATGGCTGCGTCGGAATGGAGAAGTTGTGTCGTCGTCGTGTTCATGGGGAGGCAACCGGCTGGGTCAGAACGGAATGCGTCGTCGTGTTCAACGGGATCCAACCGGCTTGGATGGAACAACCAATGGAAACGAGGCCTGGCGTACCACAAAACGGAGGAAACGGGCTTGTGTTCGACCGGCCACGGTCGAAACGGGATCCTGTTCATCGGGAGGGGTATAGCGTACCGCAAAACGGAGGAAACGGACATCCTATGGTGGAAACGGGGTCCTGTTGACCGGGAGGGGTGTGGTGTACCGCAAAACGGAGGGAACAGACTTGTGTTAACGCTACAGTCGAAATGGGGGTCCTGTTCATCGGGAGGGATGTGGCGTACCGCAAAACGGGACTCCACGGGATAATGTTCATCTCCACCATCGACTGCCTCCATGGGCTACTATTCATCTACTGTCGACCTTCTCTAGCCTCCACCTGTGACTGTTCATCCACGGGCTCCTATTCATCCAGCCTCCACCGCACGCTCCTCCACCAGTTACTGTTCAACCAGCCCTCTCCATGGGGTCCTGTTCAACCACCCCTCCACGGGCTACTGTAAATCCAGCCCTCCGCCGGCTAGTGTTCAACTAGCCCTCCACCGGCTACTCTTCATCCATCCCTCCATGGGGTCCGGTTCATCCGTCGGCTCAATCGATCAGGGTACTCTTCAACCAGCGACAACAGCCTCTACTACCACGGGGTCCTGTTCATCCAACCCCCACCGTGAATTGTTCATCCACCCCCCAACAACGCTCACTGTTCATCTAGAGGCAGCATCGACCGGCTTCAATTAGCAGCAGTAGCGAAGGAATCACTCGGGTTCAGTTAACAGCAAGGGATCGATCGATCGCTCGGGTTCAGTAACGCGTAGCCTGCAGTGCAATTGCTCGGGTTCAGTTAGAGCCCAGCGCCTTGCTCGGGTTCAGTTAGAGCCCAACGCCTCGCACACACGTGTGTACATACGAGAGAAACGTGCATCGCTCGGCCCCCGACCACCCGTCGTGACAGGGAACTCCCCGATATTTTCCTCGCACTCGCTTCTACCATGGTTTTTTCTGTCATGGACGGCCCAAAGAATGTCATGCAGCTGCGTCTCTGGCCTGCCCAAGACGAAAAGCCCATTTTCTGTCATGATTTTTTGTCATAGAAGTAGGACCGCACCACATCTATGATGATACCGGGTTTTGTCACAACTATCATCCTAGAAGTGTCATAAGTAGGCCAGAAAAAAATTTCGTTCAGCCCAAAGTGTCACGGATGTGTCTTTTTTTTGTAGCGATGATTATTATTTGTGAGTAGTTACATTTGTTCTTGAGGTGATGGGAGAAATCATGTTGCAAGTAATCATGTGAATTTGATATGTGTTCGATATTTTGATAGTATGTATGTTGTGATTCCCTTAGTGGTGTCATGTGAACGTCGACTACATGACACTTCACCATATTTGGGCCTAAGGGAATGCATTGTGGAGTGGTAAATAGATGGTGGGTTGCGAGAGTGATAGAAACTTAAACTCCAGTTTATGCACTATTCCGTAAGAGACCGATGTAACACCCATGATGCGACTATATCTCCCACGGGTCGGAGCATGACTTAGAGGCATAACCGCATAGTAGGCATGTCGCAAGAGGGTTAATCTTTACATCCCATGTACTGAATAAGAAAGGGATAAAGAGTTGGCTTACAATCACCACTTCACACAATACATAAATATAACATTACATCATCCAGAATACAATCAAGGTCCGACTACGGAACCAAAATAAAGACAACCCCAAATGCATAGATCCCTGATCATCCTGACTGGGCTCCACTACTGATCAACTGGAAAACAAAACAACACAACGAACACGATCTTCATCGAGCTCCCACTCAAGCTGGGTTGCGTCACCTGCGCTGGTATCACCGGCACCTGAAACTGTTTGGAAGTATCTCTGAGCCACGAGGACTCTGCAATCTCATGTTGGGTTTCGTAGTAATTTCAAAAAATTTCCTACGCTCATGCAAGATCATGGTGATGCATAGCAACGAGAGGGGAGAGTATGATCTACGTACCCTTGTAGATCGACAACGGAAGCGTTTGGTTGATGTAGTCGTACGTCTCCACGGCCCGACCGATCAAGCACCGAAACTACGGCACCTCCGAGTTCTAGCACACGTTCAGCTCGATGACGATCCCCGGACTCCGATCCAGCAAAGTGTCGGGGAAGAGTTCCGTCAGCACGACGGCGTGGTGACGATCTTGATGTACTACCATCGTAGGGCTTCGCCTAAGCACCGCTACAATATTATCGAGGACTATGGTGGAAGGGGGCACCGCACACGGCTAAGAGTATGATCACGTGGATCAACTTGTGTCTCTAGGGGTGCCCCTGCCTTCGTATATAAAGGTTCAAGGGAGGGGGGCCGGCCGGCCAAGGTGTGGCGCGCCAGGAGGAGTCCTACTCAAGTAGGACTCCCCCCCTTTCCTAGTTGGGGTGGGAAAAGAGAGAGAGAGAAGGAGGGGGGCGCCGGCCCCCTCTCTCCTTGTCCTATTCGGACTAGGGGTGAGGGGCGCGCGGCCCAGCCCTGGCTGCCTCTTCTCTTCTTCCACTAAGGCCCACTAAGGCCCATATACCTCCCGGGGGTTCCGATAACCTCCCGGTACTCCGGTAAAATCCCGATTTCACCCGGAACACTTCCGATATCCAAACATAGGCTTCCAATATATCAATCTTTATGTCTCGACCATTTCGAGACTCCTCGTCATGTCCGTGATCACATCCGGGACTCCGAACAACCTTCGGTACATTAAAATGCATAAACTCATAATATAACTGTCATCGTAACCTTAAGCGTGCGGACCCTACGGGTTCGAGAACAATGTAGACATGACCGAGACACGTCTCCAGTCAATAACCAATAGCGGAACCTGGATGCTCATATTGGCTCCTATATATTCTACGAAGATCTTTTATCGGTCAGACCGCATAACAACATACGTTGTTCCCTTTGTCATCGGTATGTTACTTGCCCGAGATTCGATCGTCGGTATCCTATACCTAGTTCAATCTCGTTACCGGCAAGTCTCTTTACTCGTTCTGTAATACATCATCCCGCAACTAACTCATTAGTTGCAATGCTTGCAAGGCTTAAGTGATGTGCATTACCGAGAGGGCCCAGAGATACCTCTCCGATAATCGGAGTGAAAAATCCTAATCTCGAAATACGCCAACCCAACATGTACCTTTGGAGACACCTGTAGAGCTCCTTTATAATCACCCAGTTACGTTGTGACGTTTGGTAGCACATAAAGTGTTCCTCTGGCAAACGGGAGTTGCATAATCTCATAGTCATAGGAACATGTATAAGTCATGAAGAAAGCAATAGCAACATACTAAACGATCGGGTGCTAAGCTAATGGAATGGGTCATGTCAATCAGATCATTCAACTAATGATGTGATCCTGTTAATCAAATGACAACTCTTTGTCCATGGTTAGGAAACATAACCATCTTTGATTAACAAGCTAGTCTAGTAGAGGCATACTAGTGACACTCTGTTTGTCTATGTATTCACACATGTATTATGTTTCCGGTTAATACAATTCTAGCATGAATAATAAACTTTTATCATGATATAAGGAAATAAATAATAACTTTATTATTGCCTCTAGGGCATATTTCCTTCAGTCTCCCACTTGCACTAGAGTCAATAATCTAGATTACACAGTAATGATTCTAACACCCATGGAGCCTTGGTGCTGATCATGTTTTGCTCGTGGAAGAGGCTTAGTCAACGGGTCTGCAACATTCAGATCCGTATGTATCTTGCAAATCTCTATGTCTCCCACCTGGACTAGATCCCGGATGGAATTGAAGCGTCTCTTGATGTGCTTGGTTCTCTTGTGAAATCTGGATTCCTTCGCCAAGGCAATTGCACCAGTATTGTCACAAAAGATTTTCATTGGACCCGATGCACTAGGTATGACACCTAGATCGGATTGAACTCCTTCATCCAGACTCCTTCATTTGCTGCTTCCGAAGCAGCTATGTATTCCGCTTCACACGTAGATCCCGCCACGACGCTTTGTTTAGAACTGCACCAACTGACAGCTCCACCGTTTAATGTAAACACGTATCCGGTTTGCGATTTAGAATCGTCCGGATCAGTGTCAAAGCTTGCATCAACGTAACCGTTTATGATGAGCTCTTTGTCACCTCCATATACGAGAAACATATCCTTAGTCCTTTTCAGGTACTTCAGGATGTTCTTGACCGCTGTCCAGTGATCCACTCCTGGATTACTTTGGTACCTCCCTGCTAGACTTATAGCAAGGCACACATCAGGTCTGGTACACAGCATTGCATACATGATAGAGCCTATGGCTGAAGCATAGGGAACATCTTTCATCTTCTCTCTATCTTCTGCAGTGGTCGGGCATTGAGTCTGACTCAACTTCACACCTTGTAACACAGGCAAGAACCCTTTCTTTGCTTGATCCATTTTGAACTTCTTCAAAATCTTGTCAAGGTATGTGCTTTGTGAAAGTCCAATTAAACGTCTCGATCTATCTCTATAGATCTTTATGCCTAGTATGTAAGCAGCTTCACCGAGGTCTTTCATTGAAAAACTCTTATTCAAGTATCCCTTTATGCTATCCAGAAATTCTATATCATTTCCAATCAGTAATATGTCATCCACATATAATATCAGAAATGCTACAGAGCTCCCACTCACTTTCTTGTAAATACAGGCTTCTCCAAAAGTCTGTATAAAACCAAATGCTTTGATCACACTATCAAAGCGTTTATTCCAACTCCCAGAGGCTTGCACCAGTCCATAAATGGATCGCTGGAGCTTGCACACTTTGTTAGCTCCCTTTGGATCGACAAAACCTTCCGGTTGCATCATATACAACTCTTCTTCTAGAAATCCATTCAGGAATGCAGTTTTGACATCCATCTGCCAAATTTCATAATCATAAAATGCGGCAATTGCTAACATGATTTGGACAGACTTAAGCATCGCTACGGGTGAGAAGGTCTCGTCATAGTCAATCCCTTGAACTTGCCGAAACCCTTTTGCGACAAGTCGAGCTTTGTAGACAGTAATATTACCATCGGCATCAGTCTTCTTCTTGAAGATCCATTTATTCTCAATTGCTTGCCGATCATTGGGCAAGTCAACCAAAGTCCATACTTTGTTCTCATACATGGATCCCATCTCAGATTTCATGGCTTCAAGCCATTTTGCGGAATCTGGGCTCACCATCACTTCTTCATAGTTCGTAGGTTCATCATGATCTAGTAGCATGACTTCCAGAACAGGATTACCATACCACTGTGGTGTGGATCTCACTCTGGTTGATCTACGAGGTTCAGTAGTATGTTGTTCTGAAGTTTCATGATCATTATCATTAGCTTCCTCACTAATTGGTGTAGGTGTCACAGAAACAGTTTTCTGTGATGCACTACTTTCCAATAAGGGAGCAGGTACAGTTACCTCGTCAAGTTCTACTTTCCTCCCACTCACTTCTTTCGAGAGAAACTCCTTCTCTAGAAAGTTTCCGAACTTAGCAACAAAAGTCTTGCCTTCGGATCTGTGATAGAAGGTGTATCCAATAGTCTCCTTTGGATATCCTATGAAGACACATTTCTCCGATTTGGGTTCGAGCTTATCAGGTTGAAGCTTTTTCACAAAAGCATCGCAGCCCCAAACTTTCAGAAACGACAACTTTGGTTTCTTTCCAAACCATAGTTCATAAGGCGTCGTCTCAACGGATTTTGATGGTGCCCTATTTAACGTGAATGCGGCCGTCTCCAAAGCATAACCCCAAAACGATAGCGGTAAATCAGTAAGAGACATCATAGATCGCACCATATCTAGTAAAGTACGATTACGACGTTCGGACACACCATTACGCTGTGGTGTTCCGGGTGGTGTGAGTTGCGAAACTATTCCGCATTGTTTCAAATGTACACCAAACTCGTAACTCAAATATTCTCCTCCACGATCAGATCGTAGAAACTTTATTTTCTTGTTACGATGATTTTCAACTTCACTCTGAAATTCTTTGAACTTTTCAAACGTTTCAGACTTATGTTTCATTAAGTAGATATACCCATATCTGCTTAAATCATCTGTGAAGGTGAGAAAATAACGATATCCGCCACGAGCCTCAATATTCATCAGACCACATACATCTGTATGTATGATTTCCAACAAATCTGTTGCTCTCTCCATAGTACCGGAGAACGGTGTTTTAGTCATCTTGCCCATGAGGCACGGTTCGCAAGTACCAATTGATTCATAATCAAGTGGTTCCAAAAGTCCATCAGTATGGAGTTTCTTCATGTGCTTTACACCGATATGACCTAAACGGCAGTGCCACAAATAAGTTGCACTATCATTATCAACTCTGCATCTTTTGGCTTCAACATTATGAATATGTGTGTTACTACTATCAAGATTCAATAAGAATAGACCACTCTTCAAGGGTGCATGACCATAAAAGATATTACTCATATAAATAGAACAACCATTATTCTCTGATTTAAATGAATAACCGTCTCGCATCAAACAAGATCCAGATATAATGTTCATGCTTAACGCTGGCACCAAATAACAATTATTTAGGTCTAATATTAATCACGAAGGTAGATGTAGAGGTAGCGTGCCGACCGCGATCACATCGACTTTGGAACCGTTTCCCACGCGCATCGTCACCTCGTCCTTAGCCAATCTTCGCTTAATCTGTAGTCCCTGTTTCGAGTTGCAAATATTAGCAACAGAACCAGTATCAAATACCTAGGTGCTACTGCGAGCATTAGTAAGGTACACATCAATAATATGTATATCACATATACCTTTGTTCACCTTGCCATCCTTCTTATCCGCCAAATACTTGGGGCAGTTCCGCTTCCAGTGACCAGTCTGCTTGCAGTAGAAGCACTCAGTTTCAGGCTTAGGTCCAGACTTGGGTTTCTTCTCTTGAGCAGCAACTTGCTTGCTGTTCTTCTTGAAGTTCCCCTTCTTCTTCCCTTTGCCCTTTTTCTTGAAAGTAGTGGTCTTGTTGACCATCAACACTTGATGCTCCTTTTTGATTTCTACCTCCGCAGCTTTCAGCATTGCGAAGAGCTCGGGAATAGTCTTATTCATCCCTTGCATATTATAGTTCATCACGAAGCTCTTGTAGCTTGGTGGCAGTGATTGGAGAATTCTGTCAATGACGCAATCATCTGGAAGATTAACTCCCATTTGAATCAAGTGATTATTATACCCAGACATTTTGAGTATATGCTCACTGACAGAACTGTTCTCCTCCATCTTGCAGCTATAGAACTTATTGGAGACTTCATATCTCTCAATCCGGGCATTTGCTTGAAATATTAACTTCAATCTCCTGGAACATCTCATATGCTCCATGACGTTCAAAACGTCGTTGAAGTCCCGGTTCTAAGCCGTAAAGCATGGCACACTGAACTATCGAGTAGTCATCAGCTTTGCTTTGCCAGACGTTCACAACATCTGGTGTTGCTCCAGCAGCAGGCCTGGCACCCAGCGGTGCTTCCAGGACATAATTTTTCTGTGCAGCAATGAGGATAATCCTCAAGTTACGGACCCAGTCCGTGTAATTGCTACCATCATCTTTCAACCTTGCTTTCTCAAGGAACGCATTAAAATTCAACAGAACAACAGCACGGGCCATTTATCTACAATCATACATAAACAAGCAAGATACTATCAGGTACTAAGTTCATGATAAATTTAGGTTCAATTAATCATATTACTTAAAGAACTCCCACTTAGATAGACATCCCTCTAATCCTCTAAGTGATTACGTGATCCAAATCAACTAAACCATGTTCGATCATCACGTGAGATGTAGTTTCATTGGTGAACATCACTATGTTGATCATATCTACTATATGATTCACGCTCGACCTTTCGGTCTCCGTGTTCCGAGGCCATATCTGTATATGCTTGGCTCGTCAAGTATAACCTGAGTATTCCGCGTGTGCAACTGTTTTGCACCCGTTGTATTTGAACGTAGAGCCTATCACACCCGATCATCACGTGGTGTCTCAGCACGAAGAACTTTCGCAACGGTGCATACTCAGGGAGAACACTTCTTGATAATTTAGTGAAAGATCATCTTATAATGCTACCATCAATCAAAGCAAGATAAGATGCATAAAAGATAAACATCACATGCAATCAATATAAGTGATATGATATGGCCATCATCATCTTGTTCTTGTGATCTCCATCTTCGAAGCACCGTCATGATCACCATCGTCACCGGCGCGACACCTTGATCTCCATCGTAGCATCGTTGTCGTCTCGCCAATCTTATGCTTCCACGACTATCGCTACCGCTTAGTGATAAAGTAAAGCATTACAACGCGATTGCATTGCATACAATAAAGCGACAACCATATGGCTCCTGCCAGTTGCCGATAACTCGGTTACAAAACATGATCATCTCATACAATAAAATTTAGCATCATGTCTTGACCATATCACATCACAACATGCCCTGCAAAAACAAGTTAGACGTCCTCTACTTTGTTGTTGCATGTTTTACGTGGCTGCTACGGGCTTAAGCAAGAACCAATCTTACCTACGCATCAAAACCACAACGATACTTTGTCAAGTTGGTGCTGTTTTAACCTTCGCAAGGACCGGGCGTAGCCACACTTGGTTTAACTAAAGTTGGAGAAACTGTCACCCGCAAGCCATCTATGTGCAGAGCACGTCGGGAGAACCGGTCTCGTGTAAGCGTACGCGTAATGTCGGTCCAGGCCGCTTCGTCCAACAATACTGCCGAACCAAAGTATGACATGCTGGTAAGCAGTATGACTTATAACACCCACAACTCACTTGTGTTCTACTCGTGCATATAACATCAACATATAAAACCTAGGCTCGGATGCCACTGTTGGGTTTCGTAGTAATTTCAAAAAATTTCCTACGCTCACGCAAGATCATGGTGATGCATAGCAACGAGAGGGGAGAGTATGATCTACGTACCCTTGTAGATCGACAACGGAAGCGTTTGGTTGATGTAGTCGTACGTCTCCACGGCCCGACTGATCAAGCACCGAAACTACGACACCTCCGAGTTCTAGCACACGTTCAACTCGATGACGATCCCCGGACTCCGATCCAGCAAAGTGTCGGGGAAGAGTTCCGTCAGCACGACGGCGTGGTGACGATCTTGATGTACTACCGTCGCAGGGCTTCGCCTAAGCACCGCTACAATATTATCGAGGACTATGGTGGAAGGGGGCACCGCACACGGCTAAGAGTATGATCACGTGGATCAACTTGTGTCTCTAGGGGTGCACCTGCCTCCGTATATAAAGGTTCAAGGGAGGGGGGCCGGCCGGCCAAGGTGTGGCGCGCCAGGAGGAGTCCTACTCCCTCTGGGAGTAGGACTCCCCCCTTTCCTAGTTGGAATAGGATTCGTGGGGTGGGAAAAGAGAGAGAGAGAAGGAGGGGGCGCCGGCCCTATCTCTCCTTGTCCTATTCGGACTAGGGGTGAGGGGCGCGCGGCCCAGCCCTGGCTGCCTCTTCTCTTCTTCCACTAAGGCCCACTAAGGCCCATATACCTCCCGGGGGGGTCCGGTAACCTCCCGGTACTCCGGTAAAATCCCGATTTCACCCGGAACACTTCCGATATCCAAACATAGGCTTCCAATATATCAATCTTTATGTCTCGACCATTTCGAGACTCCTCGTCATGTCCGTGATCACATCCGGGACTCCGAACAACCTTCGGTACATCAAAATGCATAAACTCATAATATAACTGTCATTGGAACATTAAGCATGCGGACCCTATGGGTTCGAGAACAATGTAGACATGACCGAGACACGTCTCCAGTCAATAACCAATAGCGGAACCTGGATGCTCATATTGGCTCCTACATATTCTATGAAGATCTTTTATCGGTCAGATCGCATAACAACATACGTTGTTCCCTTTGTCATCGGTATGTTACTTGCCCGAGATTCGATCGTCGGTATCCTATACCTAGTTCAATCTCGTTATCGGAAAGTCTCTTTAATCGTTCTGTAATACATCATCCCGCAACTAACTCATTAGCTGCAATGCTTGCAAGGCTTAAGTGATGTGCATTACCGAGAGGGCCCAGAGATACCTCTCCGACAATCGGAGTGAAAAATCCTAATCTCGAAATACGCCAACCCAACATGTACCTTTGGAGACACCTGTAGAGCTCCTTTATAATCACCCAGTTACATTGTGACATTTGGTAGCACACAAAGTGTTCCTCTAGCAAACGGGAGTTGCATAATCTCATAGTCATAGGAACATGTATAAGTCATGAAGAAAGCAATAGCAACATACTAAACGATTTGGTGCTAAGCTAATGGAATGGGTCATGTCAATCAGATCATTCAACTAATGATGTGATCCTGTTAATCAAATGACAACTCTTTGTCCATGGTTAGGAAACATAACCATCTTTGATTAACAAGCTAGTCTAGTAGAGGCATACTAGTGACACTCTGTTTGTCTATGTATTCACACATGTATTATGTTTCCGGTTAATACAATTCTAGCATGAATAATAAACTTTTATCATGATATAAGGAAATAAATAATAACTTTATTATTGCCTCTAGGGCATATTTCCTTCATCTCACACCCGCGAGATCAAGACTATTTAAGCTTATGGGTAGGAAAGGGTAGTGAGGTGGAGCTGCAGCAAGCACTAGCATATATGATGGCTAAGTTACGCAAATAAGAGCGAGAAGAGAAGCAATGCAACGGTCGTGAACTAGAAGTGATCAAGAAGTGATCCTGAAACTACTTACGTTCAAGCATAACCCAAGAACCGTGTTCACTTCCCAGACTCCGCCGGAAAGAGACCATCACGGCTACACACGCGGTTGATTCATTTTAATTAAGTTAAGTATCAAGTTTTCTACAACCGGATATTAACAAATCCCCATCTGCCCATAACCACGGGCACGGCTTTCGGAAGTTCAAAACCCTGCAGGGGTGTCCCAACTTAGCCCATCACAAGCTCTCACGGTCAACGAAGGATATTCCTTCTCCCAGGAAGACCCGATCAGGCTCAGAATCCTAGTTACAAGACACTTCAACAATGGTAAAACAAGACCAGCAAAGCCGCCCGATGTGCCGACAAATCCCGATAGGAGTCGCACGTATCTCGTTCTCAGGGCACACCGGATGAGACATCCTACGAGTAAAACCAAACCTCAAGTTGCCCCAAGGTGGCCCCGCAGTCTACTCGGTTCGGACCAACACTTAGAGAAGCACTGGCCCGGGGGGGTTAAATAAAGATGACCCTTGAGTCTGCAGAACCAAGGGAAGGTGATAGGTTGTTAGTGCAAATGTAAAACCAAGGTTGGGCCTTGCTGGAGGAGTTTTATTCAAAGCGAACTGTCAAGGGGTTCCCATTATAACCCAACCGCGTAAGGAACACAAAATCAAGGAACATAACACCGGTATGATGGAAAATAGGGCGGCAAGAGTGGAACAAAACACCAGGCATAAGGCCGAGCCTTCCATCCTTTACCAAGTATATAGATGCATTAAATAATTAAATAAGAGATATTGTGATATCCCAACAATAACCATGTTCCAACATGGAACAAACTTCAGCTTCGCCTGCAACTAGCAACGCTATAAGAGGGGCTGAGCAAAGCGGTAACATAGCCAAACAACGGTTTGCTAGAAAAAGATTGGTTAGAGGCTTGACATGGCAATATGGGAGGCATGATAAAGCAAGTGGTAGGTATCGCGGCATAGCAAAAGAGCGAGCAACTAGCAAGCAAAGATAGAAGTGATTTCGAGGGTATGGTCATCTTGCCTGAAATTCCGCAAGGAAGAAGAACGAGTCCATGAAGAAGATAAACGGACGTAGTCGAACGGATCCTCACAACTCTGGAACGAAACCGAAGCTAACGCGAGAAGTAACCCGGAAAGAAGCAAACAACAAAGTAAACAACCATCACATAAGTATGGCATGATGCACAACCAAGTATGATGCATGTCTGGTTTAATGAGGCATGGCATGGCAAAGTGCACAAGCAAAACTACAAGTTAAGTGGAGCTCAATATGCCACGAGTTGCATATTGACGGAACACCACATGAATTATTTAGTTCACTCCCGGTTAGGTACTCAACAATATTAAATGTTAGTTAACATAGCAAGAGGTGAAGCATAACAAAACTATACTATCTAAACAATTTAAATGGGGCCGGATATAACAAACAACAAATTCAGTAAAACCCCATATGCATTTAGCAAATTAATGCAAACTACAAATTACACATCTTAAATGTTATTATCATGATGCGGATGACATATTCAAGTTTATGCAATTTTTGTTAAAAGTTGACATGAACATGATATGAAGTATTTGTCACCGTGGTGGAAAGAAAAGGGGTGCCACGGCAACGTTCCGGCTCCGGTAACTCGATTGACATACCGATGCAAAGGAGAAGTGTGTGGAGCGTGCAAAAGATGAACGTTGGGGTGCTCCCGGTTACCGGGTTCCCGCATGAGGGTGGCAAGGAAAAACAGGGGCTTCATGCAACGAACAACTCAGACACAGAGCAAACACTGGCATCTCATACACCACACATGCATTCGTTCACGGGCGTCGTCTCAGCGTTATACCTTTGAAGCGTGCGGTTTTGCGGCGGTTCGAGTTCGTAGTGGAAGTAGCGGTACTCGCGGATCGTAGTGGAAGTAGAGGTTCACGAGTCGAAGAGGAAGTAGTCGTTCATGTTCAAGGAGCGGTAGTGGTACACGGTCGTCATCGGACTTGGCGTCACATCGCGTAGTCGTACACATTCCGTAGATATTCATGTCATTGGTGTCATGGTACTTGGGGTCTTCGGACTTGCCGGTCCCGTTCTTGCGACGGTAGTCGTTCACGTCCGTTCGGAGAGGCACTTGATGACTCCAACGTCTTCAGGGCGACGGTAGTGGTACACACGAGGGTAGTCGAACTTGACGGATGCGAGGGCTACTTGGCAACAGTAGAGGTACACGCGGTCTTTAGCGTGAACAGTTGTACACGGTCGGAGGGAAACTTGGAGCGTCATCGTGTAGTCGTACATCGAGGTCCTCGTGCACTTTAACGACTCTGGAAGAGGAACTTGGCACCCACGGTCTTGACGTCAACAGTGACAGGCTGCGAAGAGCATGCACAATAGGGCATGACAGAAGTTGTGCACGGCAGCAACGGGTCATCCGAAGGAGGCAGAGGCCATGGTGCCAAGGGTGAGCGGCGGCGGAGCTTGCAGGTCGGAGCAGGGGCGACAAAGCGGAGCAGCTTGTACGGCGGGGGACTTGAGGTCACGAGGGTCTGGGCGGCGCGGTCGCCGGTGGTGACAGCGGAGGCACTGGCCTACTCCAGCGGCCGGCGGTGAAGGTCGGGGCTGCGCAGCAGCCATGGACAGGCGGCCTTGGCGAAGGGCGTAGGGAGGAGAGGAGGCTCCATCTCGGGGAGGTGCAGCGAGGAGAACCGCGTGGTGACGGGGCGGCAGCCAGCAGCGGCGGAACATGGCAGCAGGACAGCGGCGCTCCTCGAGGAAGGGTCTGGCTGCGAGGAACTCCGGTGAAGCAGGGGAACGAGGCGGCTGTGCCGTTGCGGGCGACGAACTTAACGGCAGGGACGACGCGGGGACGGCCTGATCCGGGCGGCGGCTTGCGAGGGAACTTGGCGCTTGCCTCGGCAGGGACGCAGGGCTTGAGCGAAGGGGATCGGGGAGAGGGAGACGAGTGAACGAGGGAGAGAGGGATGGGGATCGAGCAGAAAGGGATGGCGGCGCTGGAGGAAAGGGTCGAGGGAGATGGGGTTCTTCTGGCGCATAGGTTAAAGGAGGAGGAGGGCCGGCCTAGTGGGCTGAGAGGAAAAGAATGGGCCGGCCTCACTGGGCTTCCTCTTCTCCCACTTGAGTTTTTTTAGCAAAATAAGAATTAGAGAGAATAAAAGAAAGAGAGGTGTTAGGGTAGGAATTTGGGCAGGAGGACAATTTTCCCGGGCTCATAAAAATATGAGGAATTTAAATAAAATGGTGAAAGGAATTTAGAGAGAATAAAGTTCACACAAAGGAACAAGTTTGAATTTAATCAAACTTGCATGAATTTATAACCTAACCAAACTGAATCCAAATGGGCTTAAATTTTATAGGATGACCCTACATAATATATATGATTTATGGGCAAAAGATGAACATTTATTTGAGCAATTCTATTTGCAACTCAAATAAATAGAGAAAAGGGAAAGAAAGAAGTGGCATAGGGATTTGAAACTTGGGCGAAACCAAGTTGGAAGTGAGCATGGTGTTGATGGAAAGATCAAGAGAAGAAAATAAGTTGCAATGCACATGAGCAACTAAATTAAACAAACACAACAATGGTATGGAGACGATGCATGATGCAATGCACAAGATGCAATGATGAATGCAACAAACAAACAACTCACATGACGAAACTCGGAAAACAAGGAAGGCGTCTGAAGCTCCGTCTTGGGGCGTTACAACCGATTGGATCCTAGAGTTTAATGCTATGGTTAGAATTTATTCTTAATACTTTTCTCGTATTTGTGGACGCTTGCGGGAGGGTTAATCATAAGTAGGAGGTTTGTTCAAGTAAGAACATCACCTGAGCACCGGTCCACCCACATATCAAATTATCAAAGTAGCGAACACAAATCAAACCAATATGATGAAAGTGCCTAGATGAAATTCCCGTGTACCCTCAAGAACGCTTTGCTCATTATAAGAAACCATTTTGGCCTATCCTTTGCCTCAAAAGGATTGGGCTACCTTGCTGCACACTTGTTACAATTATCATTACTTGCTCGTTACAAATTGCCTTGCCATCAAACTACTCGCTACTTACAATTTCAGCACTTGCAGACACTACCTTACTGAAAACTACTTGTCATTTCCTTCTACTCCTCGTTGGGTTCGACACTCTTACTTATCGAAAAGAGCTACAATTGAACCCCTATACTTCTGGGTCATCAAGGCTATTTTCTGGCACTGTTTTTGGGGAGTGAAGTGCTTCTGGTAAGTGGAATTCGGTAAGTAAATATTTATATAGTGTGCTGAAATTTATTGTCACTTGTTACTATGGAAAACAATCCTTTGAGGGCTATGTTCGGGGTATCTTCACCTCGTCCGGAACCACAATTAGTTACCCGTCAACCTACTGCACCTACTGAAAATATTGAATATGAAATTCCTTTGGGTATGATTGAACAAATGCTAGCTAATCCTTATGCAGGAGATGGAACTGAACATCCTGATATGCACTTGATATATGTGGAACAAATTTGTGGATTGTTTAAGCTTGCAGGATTTACCCGGAGATGAGGTGATGAGAAAGGTTTTCCCTTTATCTTTGAAGGGAAAATCATTGGCATGTGTCGGTGTACAAAAGTAGGGGCTCTCCTTTTGCACCCCTTTACTTGTGCACGGGCAGTCAGAGCCGCGCCCACGGCCGCACTGAGCAAGGCAGAGGAGGGATGCCGGAGCGCAAGACAGCCAGAGCAACGCCAAGACCAGGGGTGCAAAGAGAGCAAGAGGGCGAGGTGGGATCCCCCGGCAAGCTTCTGCAGCCCCGTCAAGGTCCTTGCCGGGGCAACTTCCCTGACGCCAGCAGAGTGCACCACCCTTGAGCCCATGGGTTTCCCACGCCATCGGCCATGTCAAAACCAAGGCTTGGGAGGTCCATTTTGGCATGTAGATTGATGGAGTCCTGGATTAGGGGGTCCTCGGATAGCCGAACTATATACTTTGGCCGGACTGTTGGACTATGAAGATACAAGATTGAAGACTCCGTCCCGTGTCTGGGTGGGACTCTCCTTTGCGTGGAAGGCAAGCTCGGCGATTTGGATATGTAGATCTCCTTCTCTGTAACCGACTCTGTGTAACCCTTGCCCCCTTCGGTGTCTATATAAACTGGAGGGTTTAGTCCATAGGACAACAACAATCGTAATCATAGCCTAGCTTCTAGGGTTTAGCGTCTACGATCTCGTGGTATATCAACTCTTGTAATACTCATATCATAAAGATCAATCAAGCAGGAAGTATGGTATTACCTCCATTGAGAGGGCCCAAACCTGGGTAAACATTGTGTCCCCCGCCTCCTATTACCATCAGCCTTAGACGCATAGTTCGGGACCCCCTACCCGAGATCCGCCGGTTTTGACACCGACATTGGTGCTTTCATTGAGAGTTCCATTGTGCCGTCATGATAAAGGCTTGATGGCTCCTTCGGTCATCGGCAACGATGCGATCCAGGGTGAGGTTTTCCTCCCCGGATAGATCTTCGTATTCGGCAGCTTCGTACTTCGGGCCAACTCGCTTGGCCATCTGGAGCAGATCGAGAGTTACGCCCCTGGCCATCAGGTCAGGTTTGGAAGCTTGAACTATACTGCCGACATCCGTGGAGACTTGATCTTCGACGGATTCGAGCCCATGTCAGGTGCGCCGCACAGTCACGATGAGCATGACTTAGCTCTGCCGTCAGACGGTGTTTGGGATATCACACCTGCGGTTACTCTGTCCCTCAATCCGGAGCAGATCGTGCCGTCCAAGGACGGGTGGATAGACCCCGCCACGGAGGCCGCACACTCAATGGCGATAGAGCCGAATACTGACTTCACCTCCTATGAGACTTGTGTTACCGGACCCTTGGATTCGTCCCCGGCCACAGGCTCTGAACCGCCTGCGTCCGTGCCTATCCAATCTGATTGGGCACCGATCATGGAGCTCACCTCCGCGGATATTTTTCAGCACTCACCCTTGGGCGATGTGCTAGATTCATTGAGGTCTCTCTCCTTGTCAGGACACCCTTGGTTGAACTATGTCTGGCTTGAGTGGAAAGCGGACGACAAAGAAATTCATTCCCCACCCACCACCCACTTAATAGCCACTGTCGATGACTTAACCGACATGCTTGATTTCGGCTCCGAAGACATCGACGGTATGGATGATGAGGCAGGAGAAGAACAGGAACCACTACCCATAGGGCGCTGGACAGCCACCTCATGATATATATATATGGTGGACACCCCCAAAGAAAGTGATGGAAATAAGGCAACAGAGGATAATCCCCCCAAGAAGCAATCTAAGCACCAGCGTCATCGGCGCCGCTCTAAGCCCCGCCATAGCAAAAGCAGCGATACCGACACAAGAGACAATAACACTATGGATAGTGCCAAAGACGAAGACAATCCCTTCTAGCCAGGCTTCGAGCGGGAGGATGGGCAAGCTAGCCCTAAAGAATAGGCGACTACGGAGAATCAGAGGATGACAATTACATGCCCCTCTCCGAAGACGAGGTGAGCCTCGGCGACGAAGAATTTATCATGCCTGAGGATCCCGTCGAGCAGGAGCGCTGGCTTATAGCCACAGCAAAAAGCCTGAAGAAAAAGCAGCAGAAACTTCAAGCTGATCAAGATCTGCTAGCGGATAGATGGACCGAGGTCCTGGCAGCCGAGAATACGAACTCGAGCGCCCAACCAAAAGTTACCCAAAGCGCAGGTTGCTACCCCAACTCGAGGAGGAAGCATTAAAGCATACACTACGAGCGTATGATGCGGCTGACCGGCCATCTCGTGGCAGAGACAAAGCAGCATATCAGCCCGAAGTCCAGCCGGCACCTCGTCGCCAGTCAAACAAAAACACCAAGGCCCGGGGCTACACGCAGGACTTGCAAGACGTATTGGAAAAGAAAGCAGGACATACAAGATCGATCTATGGATCACGGGGGCGCGCCCCAACGTGTGGCGACGACCGTCATGCCGGATATACTAAAAGCAAATCCGGCCGAGCCGAATACAGTAGATAAGACATGTATGAACTGCGTCGTGACATAGCCCGACACGAAGACGCCGCACACCCCCTATGCTTCACCGACGAAGTAATGGATCACGAATTCCCAGAAGGGTTTAAACCCGTGAACATTGAATCATATGATGGTACAACAGACCCCGTGGTATGGATTGAAGATTTCCGCCTCCACATCCACATGGCCCGCGGTGACGATCTACATGCCATCAAGTTCCTCCCACTAAAACTCAAAGGGCCGGCTCGGCATTTGTTGGGGATATTACTACTGGAGGTAAACCGGCCTTATGTAGCCAGGTTGACTCTTTGAAGATTAGAAGCCCATGAAGATGTAAGGATAATGGCGCTTTAAGGAAGGCCCAAAGGCGGGTTACAGCCTGTAAATGTAAACCAACCTAGTCATATAACTTGTATAGTAAGATAGGGAGAGTAGAGACCAAACCGGACATGTTTATGATCCGGCTTCGGGACTCTGTAGCCCGGCGGGCGTCAACCTATGTATATAAATGGACGACCCGGCCGCGGTTTAGGGACAGACAACAACAATTCGAGAGCCAGACAAAGCGGATTCGCTCCCTGGCCTTCGAAACCCTAGCAATACCAATCACAACTAGACATAGGATTTTACCTTCCTCGAAGGGGCCGAACTAGTATAAAACTCCCCGTGTCCCTTGTCCGGTTTAACCCCTTAAAGCTAACCCGTAGCGATGGCTCCACGACTAAGTCCTTTCACAAGGACATCTGCCGTGACAAATCCACGACAGTTGGCGCCCACCGTGGGGCTATCACACGATGGTTTTGAGTTCTTGAAGGGCAGCTTCGATGGACTTAAGGGATACGCTGTGGGCCGGATGACGAAGAGTCATCGCGGCAAGCTCTACATCGACAACGCAGGATGGGGTCCCGAGGCTGATTCAATCGAATACGGGTACCGGGTTCCCTTTGGTGGGATTCACGTCTTCATCGGCAAGATCGGCGTACCGGCCCCCTAGCCAAACATCTACACCGACATCATCGAAACGGCTCGGCATGCAAGTTCTTCACCGGTTCAGCCCGAGGCAAGGCATGTTTTCGTAGGTGTCATCCATGGATCGATGTACAAGGATGGACCAGTGTCCAATGGAGAAACCGTGGTCTATTCTGATGACGAGTCTCCTGGAGAGACCGAATCACTTTACCAGTTGCAGGACGGCCGGATTGAGGGATGATCCGAGGGCAATAGTATTCCGGATTCCCCGGGTCTACCAAACCGGGCCGCCATCTTCATGGCCGGCACACAATCGGTGCCTCATTCATCTAACGCCGCAGCAATGCTCTCCGGTTCAACAGCAGCCACACCAGCAGGGGCAGGAAGCTCGGCGCCGCCTCCGGCCCAAGTCTTGTCTGATTTGTTCGACGCTTTGGTAACGTTGATGTCCGCGGAGGTGGATGCAGCAGCCAGGGATCAGCACAATGCGGAGATTGCAAAGGTGAAAGATCAGATAGCCCAGGCTAAAGCGGACCTGGCAACAGAGAATGCTAGGATGGCTACAGAGCGGGCTGAATTGGAAGCACAGGCCTACTGGATTAGACTGGATCAGAATGCTTCAGAGAAAGTCATGAGAAGAAGGTATCGATCACGTCTCCCGTCGGTTTATGAGCCGCAGAATCTTTTCAACACACCAGGTGCAGGAGCTGGTAACCAACCAACGCTAAACCGGGCGGGGGCGCCGGGAACAGGAGCGCCGGTTCAGCCACGCACGACGGACCCACCTCGCCAGAACAACGGTGTGCCTTCGACACCGCCCGGCCATTATTCCAACCCGTTGGACAACATTGTGGCCGCCGCTTCACGCCTGGCGGCCCTCCCAGCCGACGGCGAGTCACCAATTGCAGTGGAAGCACGTCGGGCCAGGGATCTCCTTCAAACAGCACTAAATCAACATCAGGCATATTCACACAGTCGTGAGAGGATTCATTCCACTCCCCGTCCAATCCGGAGTTACAGCAGACACATGGAGGACGAACCGGCCGTGTCCAGTAGTGCACGTCGCCGAAATTAACCACGAGGGAACAACCTGGCCGGGGGAGGCGCTAATGCGCAAGATGTTGTGGACCATGGCCGCGCACGTCGGGAGGCCGAGTTGACAGCTCGACATGGAGCATGACATCATACTCCGGTTCACCCCACGGCCTCCGTGGAGCCAGGGGTGATGTTCAGTTCCTTAGGGGTGTCGTGTTTAACTCCCGCTTTGCGTAATGTGAGACTGCCCAAGGATTTCAAGGGACCTCGTAAGGTACCAAATTACACCGCCGATTTGCAACCAGAGGTGTGGGTGGAGAGCTATGAGATGGCAATGGAGATGTTAGATGTGGATGAGGCAGTCTGTGCTAAATATTTCACCATGATGTTGGAAGGAACAGCTCGCACTTGGTTGAAGAGCTTGTCGACCAACTATGTTGGATCATGGGCCGAATTGAAGCACCGGTTTATCCAGAACTTCAAGGATACGTGTAAGCAGCCAATGTCAATCGTAGATCTGGCCGCTTGTGTCCAAGAGGAAGGGGAGTCCACGACCCATTGGGTCAAACGGGTCTCGGTGATTTTGCATTCATCAGATCGTATCAATGCAGACACTACAGTGTTAACATTAGAGGGCAATTGCAGTTTCAAACCGTTAAAACAGAAGTTAGGAAGGCTCAAACGTCACTGCAATGACATGTCAACACTCATGGCCGCTTTGGTTAAATACGCCGATTTAGATAATACCAAGGATCCGGATT
Organism: Triticum aestivum; assembly: GCF_018294505.1. Lineage (NCBI taxonomy): Eukaryota > Viridiplantae > Streptophyta > Magnoliopsida > Poales > Poaceae > Triticum > Triticum aestivum. Next base: position 422,558,502 of record NC_057806.1, on the reverse strand, counting down.
CAGAGGAGGACAAGCCGGAGAAAGGTAAGAAGAACGGCAATGCCAAAGGTCAACAACATAATCCAGCAGGCCATGGAAACGGTGGTAAGCGCTAGGCCGATAGTAGCATGGACTTTGTTGCAAATACCAACACGCAGGAGAATGGCCAGTGCCGTAAAGGCAAGCAGCCCCAGAGGGGTGGAGGTTCAGGCAACAATTTGGAGCGCTTAAGCATGGATCGAAGGAGAAGCCGACATCACATCTTTAGAAAGACTGTTATATCATGAGGGATTTCAAGAATTCCAATATGTTCCAATATGACAACAGCCCACCCGGCGGTTCAGGAGGAGGTTTCCACGGGCCGGGTTACGGTGGCGGTGGTTCTTGTTCAGGGTTTCCAGGTAACCAAACCGGACACGTCAATCAAGGGCACCAAGGCAACGAGGGAGGTTACAACCATAAGGGGAGTCAGCAGCAGCAGCAGCAGTCGGGTTATCAGAGCAATCCCAAGCAGCTGAACAGCGGGCAATATCATGTCTTCACTACTAGTTTGTGCAAACGTGATCAGAAGCTTCACAAAAGGGCAGTAAATTCTATTGAGCCGGCAGTACCTTAGTATTTACGCTGGTCTAAGCAACCTATCTTGTGGAGTAGAGATGATCACCCCCCCCCCCCCCGGGTTGATAATCCAGGTCATTTGGCCCTGGTGGTAGCCCCTCAAGTTGGGGGATACAAGTTCACTAAAGTGCTCATGGATGGGGGAAGTAGTATCAATATTTTGTATTATGATACATTCCGCCGTATGGGGTTGATAGATAAGGATCTTAAACCATCAAATACGGTCTTTCATGGTGTGGTGCCTGGTTAGTCTGCATATCCTGTTGGCAAGATAGCTTTGGAGGTAGCTTTTGGAAGTGACTACGATTCAAGGTCAGAAACATTGACATTTGAGGTGGTAAATATCAAAAGTCCGTACCACGCCTTGTTTGGGCAGCTGGTTTATGCTAAGTTTATGGCAAGGCCATAATATGTTTATCTACAGCTTAAAATGACAGGTCATAAAGGGACTATCACAGTACATGGAAGTAGAAAGATTGCTTTGGAGTGTGAAGAAGGCGATGCGGCTTATGCTGAGTCGGTTTGTGCCACGGAGGAGTTAAAATTCTATAAGGAGCAAGTTGATCCGACAGACATGACCTCTTTAAAAAAGCCAACTACGGAACATGATCCAGCGTTGAAGTTCAAATCGGCTACAGACACTAAGATGGTTGACTTTGTTCCTGGAGATTCATCCAAACAGTTCAGCATCAGCGCTAACCTGGATCCCAAATAGGAAAGCGCGCTCATCGAGTTCATCCGTGAGAATCGGGACATCTTTGCATGGAAACCTTCTGACATGCCAGGTGTACCGAGGGAACTCGCTGAGCACACACTCAACATTGATCCTAAGTTCAAACCGGTCCGGCAGTTCCTCTGCCGTTTCAACAAGGAGAGACGCAAGGCTATAGGTGAAGAAGTAGCCCGTCTGTTGGCTGCTGGGTTTATTGTCGAAGTTTTCATCCAGAGTGGTTAGCCAATCCGGTGCTGGTTCTTAAGAAAAACGGCACTTGGCGCATGTGTGTGGATTACACAGATTTAAACAAGGCTTGCCCCGCAGACCCCTTTGCTCCCCCTCGCATTGATCAGATAATTGATGCTACGGCGGGTTGTGACCGTTTGTCTTTTCTGGATGCTTACTCTGGTTATCATCAGATCAAAATGTCGGTTAAGGACCAGGAGAAGACAGCCTTCATAACTCCCTTTGGAGCCTTCTGCTATGTTTCCATGCCTTTGGACTCAAGAGTGCCCAGGCAACTTACCAGCGATGTGTTCAGAATTGCCTTCATAAACAAATTGGGCGCAATGTTCATGCATATGTGGATGATATTGTGGTCAAATCCAGAAAAGAGGGGACATTGATAGATGATATACGAGAAACCTTTGACATTAATCTCCGGGTTTACAAGATGATGCTCAATCCGGAGAAGTGTGTCTTCGGTGTCCCGGCAGGCAAGCTCTTAGGCTTTCTAGTTTCAAACAGAGGCATTGAGGCTAATCCGGAAAAGATTGCAGCAATTACATCCTTGGCTAAACCGGCATGTATTAATGATGTTCAACGTCTAGCCGGCCGGATTACAGCCTTGAGCCGGTTTATCAGCCGCCTTGGAGAGAAGGCCATCCCTTTATATCAGATGCTCAAGAAAACAGATAACTTTGTCTGGAGTGAGGCAGCTGATAAGGCGTTCGAGGATCTGAAGAGGCAGCTAGCTGAACCGCCCGTGCTTGCAGCACCGATCGATAAAGAGCCATTATTATTATATGTGGCTGCTAATGCCCGGGCTGTTAGCATAGCCATTATGGTAGAGCGCAAGGAGCCTGGCAAGGAGTATCCGGTTCAACGACCGGTTTATTATATCAGTGAGGTGCTCATTGAGTCAAAGCAGAGGTATCCACATTGGCAGAAACTGGTGTATGGGGTGTTTGTGGCAAGCCGGAAGCTTAAACACTATTTTCAGGGCCATCCTATCACAGCGGTCAGTTCAGCTCCTCTGGGAGACATCATTCAAAACAGAGAGGCAACTGGCCGGATTTCCAAGTGGGCCATTGAGCTTGGACCTCATGGGCTCAAATATATACCCCACACGGCGATCAAGTCCCAGGCACTTGTGGATTTCATCAACGATTGGACGGAGTTACAGGCACCTGAAGAGAAACCAGATAATACATATTGGACTATTCATTTTGATGGGTCCAGAGAGTTGGAGGGCTCGGGGGCTGGAGTCGTATTAACTTCCCCACGAGGTGACAAGTTTTGTTATGTCCTCCGTTTAATGTTCCCTTGTACTAACAATGCAGCTGAATATGAGGCTTTGCTCCACGGTCTTCGGATGGCTAAGGAGATGAATTTGAGCCGGGTTAAGTGCTTCGGTGATTCAGATCTAGTGGCTCAGTAGGTGTCTGGCACTTGGGATTCTAAGGACCCACTTATGGCTGCATATCGGTGAGAGGTGGATGCAGTGGCTGGTCACTTTAAAGGTTATCAGGTGGACCATATAGACCGGCGGAAGAATGAAGCGGCGGACGCTTTAAGTCGTCTTGGTTCCCAACGTAAACCGGTTCTCGCCAATGTCTTTCTTGATGTGTTGCACAATCCGTCAGTCAAAGTACCAACCGAAGAAGATTTGGCTATTCCTGATCCGGAGGCTCAGTTGGTGGCAGCTCTGCATGCCATACCGGATTGGACGATCCCATATCTGGATTACATGAACCGGGGCGAGTTACCAGATGATGAAACGTTGGCTCGACAGATAATCCGGCGTTCCAAGTCCATGACCATACTCAACGGGGAGTTACATCGTTACAGTGTTTCAGGAGCAATTCAGCGCTGTGTTTCTCCTCAAGAAGGTTGTGAGATTTTGCGAGAAATCCATGAAGGGGATTGCGGTCACCATGCCGGTTCAAAGTCGTTGGTTGCCAAAGCTTTTCGCCACGGTTTTCACTGGTTGATGGCACATGCTGATGCGGAGGATTTAGTCAAGAGATGTGATGGATGTCAAAAATTTGCCCGCCGTGCGCACGTTCCGGCTCAAGAGTTGCGGATGATTCCAATTACGTGGCCGTTTGCAACTTGGGGGCTTGATATGGTTGGACCCTTCAAGCGCTCTAAGGACAAAAGACCCACCTGTTAGTAGCAGTTGATAAATTCACTAAATGGGTGGAGGCAGAGCCAGTCAGCAAGTGTGATGCAGCCACGGCGGTTCAATTCATCAAGAAGGTGATATTCCGGTTTGGCTTTCCACACAGCATTATAACAGATAATGGTACTAATCTGTCAAAAGGGGAGATGGAAGAATTCTGTCAATGTGAGCACATCTGGCTTAATCTAGCATCGGTGGCTCACCCCCAATCTAATGGTCAAGCAGAAAGGGCAAATCAAGAAATTCTACGGGGTATCAAACCAAGGCTTATGGTTCCCTTAAAGCGGACGCCGGGTTGTTGGGTTGAGGAGCTACCTTCTGTGTTATGGAGCATCAACACCACACCCAATAGGTCTACGGGTTACACACCTTTCTTCATGGTTTATGGAGCGGAGGCAGTTCTTCCTAGTGACATCCGTCACGATTCGCCCCGTGTGGCAGCTTATGTTGAAGCTGATAATGAGAAGGCACGTCAGGATTCTCTGGACCTGTTGGATGAAGAGCGTGATCTTGCAGCAGCACGTTCGGCGATTTATCAACAAGATCTTCGACGTTATCACAGCCGCCGGGTTAAAACCAGAACCTTTCAAGAAGGTGATTTGGTGCTCCGGCTCATCCAGGATCAGACTGATATGCACAAGTTATCCTCCCTTGGGAAGGACCCTTTGTGGTCAGCAAAAATCTGCACAACGGATCTTACTACCTCATTGATGTTCGAGAGCATGAAGACTCACGTCAATCGGAGGAGGAGACAAAGCGGCCATGGAACATAGCTCTCCTTCGGCCTTACTATACTTGAAGCCATAGGCTCTTCATCTGTACATATTTACGACAGTGTATATATCATATAATAAACCGGAGCCTCCGTTATAAGCGGGGTATCTGTTCTTTTTATATCATGTGTGTGCTTTTACAAGTTAACTGACAAAGCGGAGTCTTTGTTAAACCGGCTTTAGCAGCTGCATAGATATAAAGAGAATCACTAGGGGGCTTGGTCATATTTGAACTACAGCTACACCTCTTGATCGGTTTTTAAACCACGAAGGGATATCACTAGGGGGCTTGGTTGTCCTCACACCATAGCTACACCTCTTGATAGGCATTTAAGCCACAAAGGGAAAATTTGTGGAGCCAAAGAGAGTGTTGTACACAGTACAGACTCAAACATGGGCACACACTGAGCATTGCTCACAAAGTTACTTGGGGGCTCTTTTTGCAAAGCAACAAAGAGTTTGAAAGGACCCTCGTAATTGGCTATCAAGCCACGGCTTGGAAGCCTGGTGTATTCACCTAAAAACCCGGGTTAACCTGCCTTCATCAAGTAAGCCACTCCTGTCCAAGTAATCCTGGTATGACCCATCGAACGTTTGACAAGTAAATCTTTTACAGACCCTGAACTTGTCACAGTTAAAACGATGATTGGTTAACTGGAGGCCCATCTTAAAAGGCTTTGTTAAATGGTTTAACTCAGAGGCCTGGCAGCCCATGAAAAGCCTCGATTTGGAGCCTGGCAGCTCGTAAAAAGCCTCACATATTTTCCTGTTTGAATTTTGTTTGTTGAAAATCATAAGTATTTTTTGATAAACCGGTGTCCTTGACCCGGCTTGCTTTTCAACTACTAGTTGTTGGCACATGATCAATTATAAACCGGTGTTCATTGACCCGGTCTGGTTTGACTAAATCACCAGTGTTATAAAGAAAATCCGGTAGTTATACCTGTCCGGTTTAATATATAGACCAGCATTATGAAGATGAAATTATCAAACATTCCGGATTGGTATTAACACCTTTGCCGTATACATGTTTGGTCAATCAATGAGGTATGTTTTGTACATTACTTTTTGTACAAACACTTGATTATTCATCTAAGTACTATATACTTCTTGGATATTATGACACGTCTAGCGGTAAACCGCTAGACACTTTTAAGTTTTTGTACACAGGAAGGCAATTCATCATGGATTATGCATAAATATATCCCGAAGGCCGGCACAGATTGTCACAAAGTATTACGAAACATGCTCGATGGCATGGCAGATAAACGGAGTTTCATCCAATTACATGAAGCTTCAAAGCGGCTCAAACAGTGCCATTGTTTTTCACAGCAGCCATATAAACCGGTGACCAGATCAGGACTCTTCATCGCGACGGTTTGACGGTTGAGGATCAGTTGATGTAGGCACTTCTTCATCCCTCCCGAGACGCTGGAAATCAGCTGTTGACCAATCGATTCCGGTTAAATCTTGGAACACTACTTCCTCATGGATAAGATTGGAAGGGTTAATATTAGGGGCGTAAGTGTGCTTATGAATCGGAGGCACAAATTCTTCGACTTCATGGATGTCGGCCGGCTGTCTTTTCTCTTCTGCATCATAAAACAGTTGAAAATGGGACAAATCGGTATCCTCAGCCAACTTGCTGGCCGCTGGCCGCATCTGTTTGGTCAGCCCCCGAAGATCATCATTGTCGAAGTTTGAACCGTCTTCTTTAACACCTGGGTATCCTTTAATGATATCCTCCGCTTCAAGGTCTGGAATCCAGGCCTTGGCTCGAATAAGGGCGGTTAAAGCTCCTTCTCTGGCAGCGGCTCTCTTCAACTCGGCAATACGGGCTGGTAACATGCCCAACTTCTCAAGGGTCTCCTTAATCAAAGTTGGAGCCGGTTTGTTATAAGCCGTCGTACTAATGGCCTGCTGAGACCCAGAGTATAGCTGCTCAACCAATGTATATGCCGCTTTGAGCTTCATCCGCATATCTGCACCAAGATGAGCGATCCGAGTGCCTGCCAAAGATTTTACCAACATTTTGGTCAGTTTTAAGATTCATTGACTGGCGCAACATACATAAGAAGACACTTACCAAAGATCGCAGAGGTCATAGCATTGATTTGGCATTTCAAACCGGCTAGTTCTTCAACCACTGGTTTCAGGGCTGCCTCGGCGTCTACAGCTCTTTTGGTTAAACCAGCCTTTTCGGTTTCCCATTCAGCATGCTCTTGGTTGAAGGATTCTTTCAGCTTTTCCATTCCGGCCAGGGCCTGGGTCAGCTCCTCTTTGGCTTTTGCAGCTTCGGCTTGTTGAGACTTCACATTTTCTTGCAAGTCAGAATTTCGGGCATCTTTGCTTCTCAGTTCAGCCTGCAACATTGAAAGTCTATTCAACAAACAACATATTTATGCACTAAGTATAAAGCGTATAACAAAGTTATGCACTTCATACTTGGGGGCTAATGCCTATTTGCTCTCAAATACTACACTCTATACAAGTCTCCAGAACAATGCAAGCATTATCCTTGACACTTGGGGGCTAGTGTGCGTCTGTTCTAAAACGGTTGTCTGAATTAAAAACTGAATTAACTTGCCAAGTTAAACCGGCCTTTGGGGGCTATGCTGCAGAAAGTTATCTCATTTTTTCAAGATGAGTCTTATCTATTATTGGCGACACGCCATTGCAAGGATCAATGATGGGATGCTTGAAGTGTTACAAAGACCCGGTTTGTGATTAACAATCATAAAACGACCCTTGGGGGCTACTTGGGATAGTGTTTCAGCTATAAATCAATATACAAAGGGAGAAGAATTTACCTCATATCGCTCTTTCATCAAGTTCACCAAACCGGCTTCATAATCCTGGTTTGAGTGCAGACGGTTCAAGAAGCCGGAATGAAGCTCATCAGCGTTAAGACGAGCATAGTTTGATAAGTCGCTACTCCATTTACCTTTATCCCTGGCAATTTGCTCTTCTTTGGCACTATGCTGAGCTAAAATGACGGGATGGCCAGGAGAGCTGTGGCCTATTCCAATAATAATAACATCATCACCTTGGCCTTCAGGATTTTTGGTGGATGATGTAGGAATTTCAGTGTCTTTCACCGGACTAGCCCGGTTTGGTTCTGCCGATTCAGTATCGGGTGTGGTAGGCTCAGCATCTGTTGGTTCGTCGGTATGTTGGCCTTCAAGGGGCGGATCATCAAAAGTAGCTTCAGGATGGGGGCCTTCCGGTTCACCAGTCTGTTCTGGTTCACCTCTTGGTTCTTCTTCTTCGGTGATAGGGTCTTCTGGCGGATTGGTGACCCGAGTTTTCTTGCTGGGTCTGGCTTTGGCCCTGCAAACAAAATAAAAAAAGGATTAACATCCTATTCAAAGGATTTAGGGTGCATTGAAAGGAAAGGTTTTTACAACTCACCCGGCCATAGTTTTCAAAGGGGGGAGTTGAGTTGCTGTCGATTCACCAGAAGAGGAAGGAGGTGTCACCTGATAATTTGAATCGGACGGATTAAGAGGCTATCTGAAATAACCTGCCTTGAGGTAAGAATGGTCAGAAGTAGGAGAGACCTCAGACCGGCGCTTCCGAACTGGAGTGTCAGGTAAACCGGCTGAAGTGACCTGTTGGCCACTATGCCGGGTTGTCCGGCGAGCTTCATGCTGTTGAGTCTTCAAAATAAATGTTGGATCCAAGTGAGCAAGAGGATGAGAAAAGCTTACTTTCCAGATTGCTTGGCGAGTTTTTTGTGTTGGCATAGAGTCTGAACCGGAGGAAAGGGTAATTACCTCTACGTCATCAGCTTGACTAGCTTCTGCATCCTCCTGAGGAAGATCATTGTTAATGAGATGCATAAAAAGAGAGCCAAGTGAGTCAAGTTCTACCTCAACTTTTGGATCATCAGTATCATCATCAAGCTCCATATTAATCCAGTCAGCCGTTTTCTGCTTTGACGTCCGTTTTACGGCTTTGGTCTTCGGGCGGGATGGCTTGACCACTTTGTCTCCAGTCGGCTTTGCCTCTTTCTCTATGGATTTCCGTTTCCAGAACGGGTCATCGCCCTATACATATAAAGAAGAAGGGTTACAGGTTGCATAAGTTCAAGATATTAGAGATAAAGAGGGAGTATAATGCTTACAGCAGGCGGTTTGTTCTTGACATAGAAGGGATTCAGACCAGTTTGACTACAGACCAGTTCTGATTCATTCAGAATCTTCTTTACACCTTCAGTAACTTCTTCCTCAGATAATTGGATGTTGCAATGGCGTCAAGGGTCATCAAACTCACCGGTATATTCGCACATTAAACCGAGACGTCGACTTAGCGGCAAGATACTCCAGGATATCCAGCAGCGCACAAAGTCCACGCCTGTTAAACCATTTGCCATAAAGGCCCGGAGCTTGGCGAGTTGAGGAGCGTATTTCGCCCTTTCTGAAGAGCTCAGGCGTTGTGGCATTGGGTGAGTATTGGATAGTCTGTGATCATGAAAGCCGGGGAGGGGATTTTCATCCTCAGGCGAAGTGTCTCTGCAATAAAACCATGTTTGGTTCCATTCCTTTGGGTGGCTATGATGTTTGGCATGAGGAAATTCCACTTCTTTCCGCTTTTGAATCAAGACGCCACCAAGCTCTGTGTTCGGGCCATTTACAAACTTTATGCGCCGGTTTAAGTGAAAGAAATCCCGGAACAATTCTGCAGTTGGTTCTTCTTGTAAATATACTTCACAGAAGACTTGGAAGTTGCATAACTTGGAAACTGAGTTGGGACCAATATCTTGTGGATGCAGTTGGAAGCTAGCAAGCACATCTCGATAAAAGTTTGACCCTAGTGGTTTGGAACCATGGCCTATATGGTGAACAAAGACCACCACCTCGCCCTGCCTCGGGGTTGGAGGATTTTCTGTTCCTGGAACTCGCCATTTGATCTCAGTTTTCTTAAGCAGAGAGCCGATGCTAACCATCTCATTCAACTGAGCCTCAGTAACCCGGGAACGAGCCCAGTTGCAGGCAGTGAATTGTTTGGCCATTGCAAAGAGAACAAACTGAAAATGAAAGGCCGATTTATAAATTACGCATGATTATATACAAGAGACAAGGGAGTAAGAAACATACTGATATGTGAAATGGTACAATCCGGAGACCAATGCAATAAGAGAAAAAGGTAATACTAGCACAGGAGTACTCAGACACTGTTAAACCGGAGCATAATTATGAAGGTAAAATGCTCCTCCGGTTTTTCAGAGGGGTAATGGCATAGACGGCTTATACAAGGTCAAATTGCCTATATTGGTGCGAGGAGAAACGGATCTCACAGGAACATAGAAACAGATCTCACAGTGATATATAAAACTTTCGGATCTAAGATAAGACAGAAAAGCAAAAATAATTGGATCTTGAAGGGGTGCAGAACTAAAGCAATTTATGACAGACTAGATCAGTTCTTTGCGCATAAGGATTTGTGATGACCATGGTAGGTTAGCTACGGCAAGAGATACGTCAAGCATGAAGTATCCATCTACATACTAAAGGAAGAACAGGGAAGAACAACATTGATGAACTTCGGAAGAACTGCGAAGAACGTCGAAACCCTAGAACAGATCTATGGCAGAAAAAGCAGAGAACATACCGGAGCTGGTGAGGAAGCGGAAAGACGCCACAGTATTCTGGTGCATTTAGGGTGATGTGGCGGCCAGGGTCGGAGTAGAGGCGACGATCGACGGTGGAGGCGGATCTCCAGAGGCTGAGCGACGCAAGGAAGATGACGCGAAGAGGCACGGGGGGGAAAGGTGAAAATGACCCCTCGGTCCTATTTATAAGGCGAAGAGATAAAACGGCAAGTACGGGAATCGAGGAGCCCAAAAAATGGATAAGCTAATAAAGGTGTCGCCTCGATGACTGAATATATATTAAATGAAGGTAATCTCCGACATCAACGGATGGATGACATCAGGGCAGTTTATCATAATTTTGAAGTATGACGTCACGGCGGTTTACAAGATCAAAAGTGAAGATAGGAGAGAAGATTTTTTCTAAGTATGGAAGATTGACATGAACAAGTTCAAACCAATCTGGGGCCTATTGTTGGGGATATTACTACTGGAGGTAAACCGGCCTTATGTAGCCGGGTTGACTCTTTGAAGATTAGAAGCCCATGAAGATGTAAGGATAGTGGCGCTTTAAGGAAGGCCCAAAGGCGGGTTACAGCCTGTAAATGTAAACCGACCTAGTCATATAAGTTGTATAGTAAGATAGGGAGAGTAGAGACCGAACCGGACACGTTTATGATCCGGCTTCAGGACTCTGTAGCCCGGCGGGCGCCAACCTATGTATATAAAGGGACAACCCGGCCGCGGTTTAGGGACAGACAACAACAATTCGAGAGCCAGACAAAGCGGATTCGCTCCTTGGCCTTCGAAACCCTAGCAATACCAATCACAACTAGACGTAGGCTTTTACCTTCCTTGAAGGGGCCGAACTAGTATAAAACTCCCCGTGTCCCTTGTCCGGTTTAACCCCTTAAAGCTAACCCGTAGTGATGGCTCCACGACTAAGTCCTTTCACAAGGACATCTCCCGTGACAAATCCACGACAGCATTGGCTGAATAGCCTGCCGGCAAACTCCATTGGCAGTTGGGAGAACTTGGAAGACGCATTCCTTCACAACTTCCAGGGCACTTATGTGCGACCATCGGATGCTGATGACTTGAGTCACATAATTCAAAAACCCGGGGAATCAGCCAGGAAATTTTGGACCGATTCCTAACTAAAAAGAACCAAATTGTCAACTGTCCGGATGCCGAGGCCTTATTGGCATTTAAGCATAACATCCGCGATGAGTGGCTCGCCCGACACCTCGGCCAAGAGAAGCCGAAGTCCATGGCAGCCCTCACGTCACTCATGACCCGCATTTGTGCGGGCGAGGACAGCTGGCTGGCTCACAGCAACAACACATCGGGAAATCCTGGCAATTCAGATGCCAAAGATAGCAACGGCAAGCCACGTCGCAATAGACACAAGCGCCACAACAATGGCGACAATGCCGAAGAAACGACAGTCAACACGGGATTCAGTGGCTCTAAATCCGGTCAGCGGAAAAGGCCGATCAAAAAGCAATCCGGGCCCGTCTAGTTTGGACCGCATACTCGATCGCTCGTGTCAAATTCACGGCACCCCCGATAAACCAGCCAACCACACCAACAGATAATGTTGGGTGTTCAAACAGGCCGGCAAGTTAAATGCCGAAAACAAGGAAAACAGGCTGCATAGCGACGAGGAGGAGGAGCCCCAGCCGCCGAACACCGGAGGACAGAAGAAATTTCCTCCCCAAGTGAAAATGGTGAACATGATATACGCAACCCATATTCCCAAGCGGGAACGGAAGCGTGCACTAAGGGACTTCTATGCGATGGAGCCAGTCGCCCCAAAGTTCAACCCATGGTCTTCTTGTCTAATCACTTTCGATCGCAGTGACCACCCTACCAGTATCCATCATGGTGGTTCTGCCGCATTGATCCTTGACCCCATCATTGACGGATTTCACCTCACTCGAGTCCTTTTGGACGGTGGCAGCAGCCTGAACCTGCTCTATCAGGATATAGTGCGCAAAATGGGTATCGACCCCTCGAGGATCAAACCCACAAAAACCACCTTTAAAGGTGTCATACTAGGTGTAGAGGCCTGTTGCACGGGCTCAATCACACTAGAAGTGGCCTTTGGATCCCCGGACAACTTTCGAAGCGAGGAATTGATCTTCAATATTGTCCCCTTCCGTAGTGGCTATCATGCACTGCTTGGACGAACCACATTTGCCAGATTCAATGCGGTACCGCATTATGCATACCTCAAGCTCAAAATGCCAGGACCTCGCGGGGTTATAATATTTAATGGAAACACAGAACGCTCGCTCCGTACGGAGGAGCACACTGCGGCCCTCGCAACAGAAGTACAAAGCAGCCTTCTGAGGCAAACCGCCAATTCAGCGACAAAGCCCCCGGACACCTTCAAGCGAGTCCGGAGTACCGTGCAAAAGGATCGCCCGGCACGTTCAGAGCTCGCCTAGAAATTCGGCCTCCGTTCTAGTCCGAGTCAAGCGGCGAAATTTTCGTCGCGCGTACATAATTACGCACTCAAAATACCGTGGGCATAGGCGGAGGCACGGCTATGGCACGACCCACAATGCGGCTCAACCGCCTCAGGACCCGTATATCTTTACCATTTTCTTCCTTTCAGGCCCCTATTCTCTGAAGGCCCTCTTCGATAGCCTGATTATCGGACCCACCACAGGAAGGAAACACCAAGGAAGCAAGAAGCTTCGACGTACAAGGGAATACCAAGGTCGTCTCTGATAACGATCGCTATACCTATTTTACATACCACGGGATAGGACATGTCAAATAGTCCTATTTTTGCTTATTGCATTACTTGTATACATACGCTTTGATGTATCATTTAAATAAAAATGTATAACGTTAGCTTATTATTGCATTTCTTCATCTTTTTTCCTGTCTGCTTATTTATGACAAATTGCACCCATACATTCTGGTACATCCAGTGCACCAGGGGCTTCAGTGTACCCCATAACACGGCAAGAAAAGCCCGAACACTTTCAACAGTGTGGCACCCCGAACTTATAGCATTATATGCATCAGCTTCGAATCATGTCTTGGGTCAATAGTTGGGTTTTCCCGGCTCCCATGTTTTGGTACCTTACGTTCCGCTATATCGGCTAAGGTAGCACTTGGAGAACTACTGCGATTGTGTCCCGATTCTTCCGGACGAGCACCTCAGTAGAGAAAGCCGAAAACCGACTGTCATGATGCAGCGAGAGCTGGTCGCTGTTTGAGAGGTCTCAAATCCTTAAAGATTTTTTCCGCTTCGGGCGAGGAATCGACCTTGTCCAATTTAGGCGTATATAGCGCCCCAAGTTCGGCCTTCTGAATACTAGGGGCTTCGCCAAAATTTAAAATTGTAGGCTTCTATGGCTAAGTGAGAGTGATAAAGTTGTATAGTCCGATTGCCTTGTTTGCTACGCTAAACACTTCCTTAAAGGACCAATTTTTTTTTGGATAAAGAGTGTTTAAGATTTATCCCGAACACCTCAGTACTAGTTATGTGGGGGCAGAAGCCGACGACTGGCGAACTCTCAAATTTTATAAACAGCCGCAGAGAAGGTAATATTTTAAATCGACAAGCATTATATAGCGCACATGAACTCGTTTTTCATATTACAGGATCACATGAGTACATTCATTCAAATATTACATCCTTAGCACATTCCTCCGCCACAAGGCGGGCACCCTTCAGGACACTGTCATAATACTTTTCGGCGTGGCGATGCTCCTTGCCCTCCGGTGGCCCCTCCTTCACCAGCTTTTCAACGTCCATCTACGCCCAGTGCACTTTTGCACGGGCAGAGGCCCTGCGCGCACCTTCAATGCAGGAGGGCCGCTTTATGACTTCAAACCGTGGGCAGGCATGCACAAGACGCTTTACCAAGCTGAAGTAGTGCCAGGCAGGGGCTCGCCAAGCCACATCCGGACTATGAGACCCTTCATGGCCAGTTCGGCCGCCTTGTGAAGCTCGACCAGTTGCTTCAGCTGGTCGCTCAAGGGCATCGGATGTTCGGTCCGAGTATATTGAGACCCGAACAATTTTTCCGTCGAGCTCCCTTCCTCGGCCCAGTATAACTCCGCGGCATCTGATACACTGCTGGGTAGATATGCGAGCGCTCCTGGAGAGCTCCAAATTCGGGTAAGTAAAAGGAAAGTTTCCTTCACATGCTTGCTTTGCATAATGAATGCCTTACCCGCCGATATCTTCTTGACCACCTGAATCTCCTGGAGGGACTTTTGAGCTTCGACCTTGGCATTTTGTGCATTCTCGAGGGCCTTCGCAAGCTCAGACCCCTGCATCTTAGAGTCACGCTCCAAGGACTCGTATTTTTTGACGAAATCCTGGAGTTCTTGCTGAACCTCGCCGGCTCGGGCCTCTTGCTTCTCACGCTCGATGCGCTCCTGGGCCGCTCTGTCTTTGGCCTCGGACAGCGCCTTCTTCAGGGCCGCCACTTCGGTCATGGGCCCTAGCAAAATTCATGATGATCCTATGATCTAATAACCACTTTTTTCTTTATCGATATACAGACGGGGTATCACTTACCTTTGTTCTCTTCAAGCTGCCTCTTAGTAAGGCCGAGCTCTTCCTCGGACCGCTCAAGGTCCCGCTTCAGTCCGGAGACCTCCGCAGTATGAGCGGCAGCGGCCAGCAGCGAAGCCTGCTTATTAACATAGACATATTCTGATTAGACTCCTGTGATTGTTATTTGATCCTCTGTTTAGCCTTTCTTTTCGAACACCAAACAGAGCATCAGGGGCTACTATCTATGCTGTGATATTTTCTCATAATTCGATTACTTACCTCAAAGCCTGTTAGGAGGCTGGCACAGGCTTCGGTCAATCCGCTTTTGGCAGACCGAACCTTCTCGACCACCACACTCATGATAGTGCGGTGCTCTTCGCCAATGGAAGCACTGCGAAGTGCTTCCAGCAAGTTGTCCGATGCCTCTGGATGGACAAATGCCATCAGCATAGACGGCTCGCCCCCCTTAGCGAGGGGTCGACTGACAGAATCTGGAACCACTGGAGGTTCTAGCGTAGTATCCGGCTGGGGGCCGAACTTGCTGCAGCCCCCGTCATTAGAACCCATGGGAGTTTTACCCCCCATGCGCCCACATCTGGGATGTCACCTTGGGATGCCCCCATAATTATCTCCCATTGGTCCGGTGCCCTCTGAGACAACACCTCGATGTCGTCCGTGGGCCGGGGAGAGGTGGCTATCGGGAGTGAATCATTGTTCATCGCCGACTGGCCCAAAGACTCATCCGAAGATGATATGTTGATGTGGGCTTTGGATGGACTGCACAATCATGTTTGACGTGATAAGAAGCAATGAAACAAAACATACCTGAACTATTATAGTATCCGGATACTTATGACTTTGCCAGGGGCTTGTCCCTGGGCAACCACTCCTCGTCGCTGTAAGCGGCTGTTGTGGAGTGGTCCGGAAGGAGGGTCCTTCCCTTCTTGGACCCTTCGGCCTCCCCTAATGGGGCGGCCTTCCTTTTCTTGTCTCCCTCAGTTGGGGGGAGAACTTTCCTCTTCCTCCTCCTCGTTTTCGTGGGAGGAGTGCGCCTCGGTGTTTTCGGACAATGAGTTTGATATAACCTTGCGCCAGAGACCTTTCCTAGTCCCCGCGGCCTTCTTCTTGGCCTTCTTCTCCGGCGCCTCATAGGGCGCCGGAACCAGCATCTCCGTTAAGAGAGCCCTTGCTGGATCTTCGGGCAGTGGGGCCGGATAATCGATCCGCTCCGCTGTTGCTACACAGTCCTGTTAAAATGGCGTGGAGGCTCAGATACCTCACATGATTATACTGGGGAAAAGAACATCTTATGAGATATAAAGAGCTTACCGGATTGGCAGGGCGCTTTGCGCTAAGACCGCGATCCTCGGTAAGGGGAGGAGGTACCTCAGCGGCCTTGAACAGCACCTTCCAGACGTCTTTGTGCGTTGTGTCGAAAAGTTCTCATAGTGTCTGGTGCTTGGCCGGGTCGAACTCCCACATATTGAATGCCCGTCTTTGACACGGAAGGATCCGGCGGAAGAGCATGACCTGGACCACGTTGACAAGCTTGATTTTCTTGCTTATCATATTTTTAACACAGTTCTAGAGTCCGGTCAGCTCCACCGATGAACCCTAGGATAGGCCCTTCTATTTCCAGGAGGTGAGCCGCGTGGGGATGCCGGATGGAAATTCCGGGACCGCCACACAGTTGGTGTCGCGCGGCTCGGTTATATAGAACCACCCCGATTGCCACCCCTTCACGGTCTCCACATAGGAGCCTTCGAGCTAGGTGATGTTGGGCATTTTGCCCACCATGGCGCCTCCACACTCCGCTTGCTGACCGACCACCAGCTTCGGTTTCACGTTGAAGGTCTTCAGCCACAGGCCGAAGTGGGGCTTGATGCGGAGGAAGGCCTCGCACACGACGATAAACGCTGAGATGTTGAGGATGAAATTAGGGGCCAGATCATGGAAGTCCAGCCCGTAGTAGAACATGAGCCTGCGGACAAATGGGTGGAGGGGAAATCCCAGTTCGCAGACGAAGTGGGTGAGGAATACAACCCTCTCATGGGGTTCTGGAGTAGGGACGATCTGCCCCGCGTCTGGGAGCCGGTGCGCGATGTCTGCGGCCAGGTATCCAGCTTCCCGGAGCTTCGTAATGTTCTCCTCCATAACGGAGGAGTCCATCCACTTGCCTCCCGCTCTGGACATGTTTGGGATGGATTTGCGGAGAAGATGAGAACTTGGGCGCTGGAGCTCGAGTACGCGAGAATGGATGGGCAGGGGAAGAAGAAGGCGTGGGTGAAAAAGAGGAATCCTTGTCCCTTTATAAAGGCGGTAGAAACTGTGCGCCTCCCCACTTGCCTCATTAAATCGCTTATTCCCCAAGCGCCGCGATTGATTGCACGGTTGGGTTACCCGTACCAGTATTGATGAGAATCCCGTGTTAAGGGGAACACGATCTCTGCTTCAACAAGACGTGCCAATAAAACCGCCTCGCAACACGTGCAGTGGCAGGCTGGAAAAAACGGTTCATAATGACCGGACCGCGACAGGATGTCGGGTTATGAAAAGTTGTCAGCAGATTAGATTTGTGGAATATTATACTCTCTACGGTGGGATGTGGAATTTGTTTTGCAGAGCCGGACACGATCCTTGTGTTCAAAATCTTCTATGGAGTATTCGGAGAAGGAACCCGTCTTGCAATGCCGAAGACAATCTGCGCGCCGAACTCATCGTCATTGAAGCCTGGTTTAGGGGCTACCGAGGGAGTCCTGGATTAGGGGGTCCTCGGACAGCCGGACTATATACTTTGGCCAGACTGTTGGACTATAAATATACAATATTGAAGACTTCGTCCCGTGTCTGGGTGGGACTCTCCTTTGTGTGGAAGGCAAGCTCGGTGATTCGGATATGTAGATCTCCTTCTCTGTAACCGACTCTGTGTAATCCTAGCCCCCTCTGGTGTCTATATAAACCGGAGGGTTTAGTCCGTAGGACAACAACAATCATAATCATAGGCTAGCTTCTAGGGTTTAGCCTCTATGATCTCGTGGTAGATCAACTCTTGTAATACTCATATCATCAAGATCAATCAAGCAGGAAGTAGGGTATTACCTCCATTGAGAGGGACCGAACCTGGGTAAACATTGTGTCCCCCACCTCTTGTTACCATCAGCCTTAGATGCACAGTTCAGGACCCCCTACCCGAGATCTGCCGGTTTTGACACCAACATAGATCTTTGTAGAGATCATAAATACACAAGATCAGATGAGAACCAGAAGACGACGATCCTTGGCAAGATCCTTGCCAAGGAAATCCACGAGACCCCCGACAAGATCCTTGCCGGGGATGACCGCGGCTCCACGGCAAGACCCTTGCCGAGCCCTCGGCAAGACGCTTGCCAAGGGCATATGAGGAACCGCATCCAGACCCACGTCTGCCAAGAGTCCATCGCCGCTCCCATGCAGCTGCTAGCTCAACCAGTTGGGCAGGCGTCTGCGTGGCAGCGTGCGGCCTCCACACTGACTCAGCAAGCACCTGCATGGTGGCATGCAGATCTTCGTGAAGGCTCCGCCATCACGCGAGCCCAGCAGCCAACCAACGTGGCGCTACAATGCCTCGTCAGCTCGGACGCGCATCGGAGTCATGCGAGGCGGCGATAGCTGGGACGAGCTTCCTTGCCGTCCCCGATAAAGCAAGAGGGGCACGTCGGTAGCGCATTAAATGTGTTTGTCCGACGGCACCAGAGGATAGACTCAGCCGCGATGCACCTTTCCACCTCATGTGTGCCACTGTGGCGACCCCTTTTGTCTATAAAAGGAGGCCCAAGGCGTACTAGAGGGGGATTCGGATCTTTGGAACTAGAGAGACACCGTAGCTAGTTCAAGAACTCAAGAACACTCAAATATACATCAAAGCAGGACTAGGATATTACGCGTCTCCGTGGCCCGAACCTGGGTAAATGATCCTTGTGCTGACGCCAGACCCGCTCTTTGCACAACCCCGCGCCCCCCAACCGTAGAAGGGATCCCAGTGACCCCATAGGTGTTTTTCCCACAGACATCTTTGGCGCGCCAGGTAGGGGGTGCATAGTTGTGGAAATCTGGTCTAGTTGAAGAAGCGGCTTCATCATGGTCGTTACTCCAAGGAAGAAGACGACCGAACAAGTGGCGTCCTCGGTGGACGCAGTGAACGCTCACGCAATGGCAGAAAAGCTAAGTCATGCAAAACTTTGAGTAATTCCTTTTTATATATAAGGTTATCGTCCTCGACAATCTTGCCATGTGTATGGAAAACCTGCATGCAATGGGGCCTTCCACTATTGGCAACGCCCTCGTTCTATTTCGAGTCTGCTCAATAGTTCGAGCGGCTGCGTCGAGAATGGCAGGGTGACCTTCTGCGATCGGAAACGCTCTCGTTCTGTCTCGAGTCCGCTCGACAGCTCGAGCGGCCGCGCTAAGAGCAGTGAGGTGGTTTTCCCGGTAGCAAGCATACCCGGCAGGCCATTGGGGATCCGTCCTCATGGCGCTGCAGCCTAGGTTTCCATGTCGGCATGCCTACCCGAATAACGTAGGGTGGACATACAAAGGGAGATCAAACAGGAAAATAACATGCATCATTTCAAAAGCAGTGCAGGGTTATATTACATCAATTGTTGCTGCGGTTCTAACTAAAGATAAAAATTGTCTTGGTTGTGAACCTGCAGCGGTGATAAGAAACAGGGTGCCTAGTCCTGGCGTTGGCCTTCTATCCTCCGGACTCTATCGATGCGACTGATGACAGGCTCGATACGCTCCTCGATCATCATGGTGTCCACGCCCTCCAGCAAGCTATCCAGCGCAGCTTCGAAGTCAAGGTCAAGGTTCCAGTATGCCATTTGGGTGAGGACCTTGGTCATGGCACCCCAGCAAAGCCTCCGGGCCTCATCGGCCAGAGAGGCCGCCCTGTTGGAGCGGAACCGCTCCAGGGCCCCGAGAACACCCTCTAAGAATAGAGTCAGCCTGGCATTAGGACTCACGTTTGGCATCCCCATGGTAGCCAGCTGCGTGGTGATCCTGCCAGTGACATCGGTGACGCGGCTGACCCAGAGCTTCTCGCCCTCCACAAAATCTTCGTGGTTGATGGCGTTGTTCTTCCGCAGCTGTCTATCCTCCTCCAAATTCTTGGTCAAGGTCTCCTCCCGGGCCCTAACCTCCGAGAGTGTCTCCTCAAGACCCTCCAGCTTCAGCTTCAGGTCGTTGATGGACTCGTTGGCTGTGGAGAGTAGCTTGACCTTGTCAAGAACTGCAGCCTGCGCGTCAGCCAAGGTGCCCTTGGCCGCGTCCCTCTCCCCCGTCAGCTCCTGGATCTGCTTCTTCAGCCTGTCCTGCTCCACCTCCAGCTCGTTCACCTTGCCGGCATGGATCTGGGCCTGAGCATTGAGGGCCTCCTCGTGCCTCTGCTCCAGTTCTTGGGCCCGCAGCATGACAAGCTCCTTGACCTCCTCGTCCTTGCCGCGGAGTGTCGCGGCGAGTTTCTCCTCACGAGTGGCAAGGTCCTCCTCCTGGGAGTTCAGCTCGGCCTAGTGCTGACGCTGAGCGGCCTCGTCCTTGGCAGCCTGTTGACTCGCCGCCTCCTAGGCCTTCCTAATATTGACCTACTTCATGACAAGCTCTAGCTTGCGCTCGGCCAGATGATCATGGGCGGTCTTCAGTTCCTCACAGGCCTGGTGGAACCAAGCCTACGTCTCGGCGACGCGCCCCTTGAGGTCCTTCTCCGCCTTGTCCATTGCTGCCATCCTGGACTTGGCCTTGTCCAGGCAGGCATGGTGAAGCGCCTGAAGCTTGTGGAAGTTGGCACTCATGCTCTGGAGGAGCCGCTCTTCCTGGGAACCGCCACCATCGATGCTCGGTTCGTCAACGACCTCGAGCCCGGCGGCGGAAAGCACCTCGCCGTCGAACACCTCCCCCTCAGCGGGCGCCCTGGTGCTCGCCGTCCATGGGAGGTGGACGAACAGGTCGTCGCTCACCTTCAGATACTTGCCCGAGCCAGAGGCCGCGGAGGAGGAAGGATGGTCGTCAACCACCTCCTCCTCGGCAACGGCCTTGCTGGCCTCCCCGGCAGGCCCCTTATCGGCCTCCTCAGCAGCTGCCTTGCCGGTCTCCCCGGCTGGCCCCTTGGCAGCGTCCTTAGCAACATCCTTGGCAGACTCCTCAGCGGCGATCTCGTCGGCCTCGGCCACGACATCCCTGGAGACCTCCTCGATGACAGTGTCCACATCCTCCCGGTCCGCCAAGGAAGGATCCGGATATCGAGAAGGGGAATGAGGCAAAGTCAAGATCAAAATTTGAAAGAAGAAAAATGAGCGGGAACAGGAGGCAACTCACCCTTGCCAAGCTGGGAAGAAGTGGCTCCTTCCACGCCGACATTCGGTGCCGGGACGGAGCCGCAGGCGCCCGGGGCCTCCTCATCCTCCTCCAAGCGCATGGGCTCAGTGCTTGGCGCCCTTGCCGGGGACGCCCCTCGGGGCGGCGTGGTTGATGGGGGCGGCGTGTTGAGGGTGGCCCTCAGTGGCTCCTCCTGCTGCAGTTCTCCTCCTGCAACCACGGCAAGGTCAGCACCAAGAGATCGTGTCCCAGCACACGTCGATGGGGAGCGAGTGATGAACGTATGCTGGGGGGCTGTGCTGGGGGCTGCTATCCGGGCTGCTCTCCACCACCAGCGGCGTACTCGAGGTGCCCACCGGGGGATGGCCGCCCCTCGAGGCCCTGGCCCTCTTCGCCATCCTCTGGGCCAGTGTCTCCATATCCCTGTGAAGATGAAGACAAGTCAAGAAAAAAGGCACGGTCTGGGGGGACAGAGATGACAAAAGACGAGACACTTACTCATCCTCTGCCGCCTCTTCCACTGCCTTCCTCTTCCTCCTCGGGCTAAGGGACCCGAGGTCGAAGATGACCTCCGCGTCGTTGTGTGCGGGAGGAGGGGAAGCAGGTGGAGTCCAAGGACGCTTGGATGAAAAAGAAGTAGTCGCTTTCTTCTTCGCCACCGTAGCCTACACCGCCTCCTAAGGTTGTTGCGGTTGTGCGGCTCTACGGGGCCGGACCAGCTCACCAGAGCTGGCCCACCACAGGACACGCCCTCTCCCCGTGGCTGGGGGGTCGACAGCCTCGACCTTCTCCCCGGACGACTCATCGACCTCATCTTCAATGAGAGGGGCCCCGGTGCCGGCGCTGCTGGCCTCCCCAGCGGATTCCGCCCACAGGGCGAGCTCCTTCTCCTCCGCGGCCGCCGCGGCCTCGTCCTCCACGCCTCCAGCGCTGCCGGCCTCCCTGGCGAGCTCCGCCTCCGCCGCCCTGGCGGCGATATAGTCCAGCTCTGCCTGGGTGGTGTCCTGGATGAGCAGCGGCTCTTCGCGGACGTACTTCTCCGACAAGGTGTCGAAGAACTTCTGCACTTGATCCGCCTCCGGCTCGACCCAATTTGGGTCAAGGCCGTGCGCATTACAATTCGGCATCATGGCGATGATGTTGGTTTGAAGGGAGTTGTTGCTCAGCGGGACCACCCCCGCCGGCAACCCGAACAGGGGCCCCTTGGCGACCTTGCCGGCCTTCGCGAACTTGCCAGTCCTCTCAGCCCTACCGTCGTGGTTCACATCGAGCTGAAAGAGCCGCTGGCAGAAGTGGGTGTGCCCCATCACCATGAAGTTATGATTCAGGCGGGGGCGGAGCCGCATGAGGTTAGCCGCATTCCTGAAGAGCCAGGTCGGCCTCCCCTTGTTGTGCAGTGGAGCGATGCGGCGGCGGATGAAATCCGCCCCAATCATCTCCAAGGTGAGCCCGGCAAAGGTGAGGCGATGGATTCTTTTGATGGCGACCGTGAGCTTCCCAACCTGGGCGTCGACATCACCCTAGTCGTATCTGCGAACCGGCGGCGCCTGGCGAACCTGGCAAAATTCCTACGGGTCCTCCTGCTCAATCCAACACCACCGGCTCCGCCACTCCTCCCACCTCTCCTTCTGAACGCTCTCTGGATACGTCCCCTTCTCCAGGGTCCTTGGGATCCAGGCGACACAACTGGAAATGGCGCCTCCCCTTTGGATCCGAGGATAGAAGTAGTGGCGAAAAAGCGTCGTGTTGGGATGCACTCCAGCGAAGCCCTCACGGAGATGGGCGAAAAGGGCCATGCACGCCACGGCATTTGGAGTTAAATCCAGAAGGTGGAAGTCATAGGTGTGCATGATATCATTGAAGAAATCCGAGAAAGGGGGGCAGAAGCCGCAGGAAAAGTAGTCGACGAAGAATGGCTACCGATTCAGGCTGGCCTTGCAGAAATCGGCGGGGATGATGCGTGTGGCCGGATGCCCCATCGTCTCTCCCCCCATCTTGCACCCCCGCAGGGTCTTGAAGTTGTCCCGGAGGTGGACCGCATCGACTGTCGAGGTAAAGTAGGCGAGATGCGTCCGCCGCACCGCCGACTCACTCTTCGATGGCTCCGTCCCCCCGGCGTCCTTGGCCACTCCTTTGCCTTTGCTGGTTTTGGGTGCCATGGCGGCTACGAGAGGTGAAGGAGGAAGGGCAGCGAAAATGCGGTGGCGGTGAGCAAGAGCAAGAGCTTGAGGAGGAAGAGGGAGGGGATGGCCGTTCCGAGATTGGAGAAGGCAAAGAGGGTAAATGAGCAGCACGCCCGCGGTTATTCCTTTTTATGGGGAAGGTGTGGGCCGCCTCTTTACCATCTACTGCGATGTGACGCATGCATGCGGAAACCGCCCCACGCATGATCCCCACGTCATGCATGACCCCCCACGTCGCACATTCAACGTAGGTCGTGGGGAAGCGCAGCAGATGGAAAAATTACTGCAGTAAAAATCCACCCCGCCTGCCCACGCACCGTTCTGGGCCTAGCCCAATAGCGCGTCGCGCTTATGTGTGGCCCTGGCCCGGGGGCTCCTGTCGGTGTACAAAAGTAGGGGCTCTCCTTTTGCACCCATTTACTTGTGCACGGGCAGTCAGAGCCGCGCCCACAGCCGCACTAAGCAGGGGAGAGGAGGGATGTTCGAGCACAAGACAGCCAGAGTAACGCCAAGACCAGGGGCGCAAAGAGAGCAAGAGGGCGAGGTGGGTGAGGGAGTCCTGGACTAAGGGGTCCTCGGGCGTCCAGTCTGTTATCCATGGGCCAGACTGATGGGTTGTGAAGACATGAAGGCGAAAGACTGCACCGTGTCCAGATTGGACTCTACTTGGCGTGGAAGGCAAGCTTGGCGATCGAAGATTCCTTTTTATGTAACCGACTCCATGTAAACCCTAGATCCCCTCGGTGTCTATATAAACCTAAGGGGATAGTCTGGAAAGGACACCACATATACTCATTACCATACCCACATAGGCTAGACTTCTAGGGTTTATCCATTACGATCTCATGGTAGATCAACTCTTATAATACTCATATTCATCAAGATAAATCAAGCAGGAAGTAGGGTATGACCTCCATAGAGAGGGCCCGAACCTGGGTAAACATCGTGTCCCCCGTCTCCTGTTACCATCGATCCTAGACGCACAGTTCGGGACCGCCTACCGAGTCCCTTTCGGTTCGGCGGACCAAGTCCCTTTTGGTTCGGCGGGGGCGAGGGTCGCACGAAGAGCGGATCGAGGCGAAGCACACGAGCAGTTTACCCAGGTTCAGGCCGCACGGATGCGTAAAACCCTACTCCTGCTTTGTGGTTTGTATTGAGTTCTTGCTCGGGAGCGCGGAGTGCTACAGTACACCTTAGCAGCTAACGAGACCGAGCGTGAGTGTTCTCTTCCCCCTTCCTACGTTGCGCATGGGCCTCCTTTTATATGCTCAAGGGGTCACCGACAGGTGGCAATGTAGACAAGGGTAAAAATGGAAAGGTGTTGCGGTTGGTACAGCTACCTGCTACAGTGTATCATACCTAACCTTGACGGCAGGGGACAAGGGCATTAAATGCCCGTCTGCGTCGCCTAAATAGTGCAAAAGGGATCGTCAGGGACGCCACCGCTCGCCATGATGGCAATCTTGTCAGTGCCGCTTGCCACCGCGCACCGCTGGCTGCACAGCCCCCCGCCACGTACGCCTGGAAGGGTCCCAGAGCGACACGTTGGTGGATGTGCTGGAGCGTGGGCGCAGAGTGGTGGCTTGCCACGGCAAGCGCCTTGCTGCGGTCATTGTCTTGTCGCGTCCGAGAGCTTGTCGCTCACCGGGCCTTGCCGGGACGCGTGGCGCGTCGCGGCAAGTTCCTTGAGATGCCTTGGTTGGTCTTCCCGGCAAGCTCCTCTTGCCAGGGTCTTGTCTCCTTGGCTTGGATACTTTGTCATGCCTTGGTTGGCCTTCCCGGCAAGCTCCTCTTGCCGGGGTCTTGTCTCCTTGGCTTGGATACTTTGTCCTTGAATGGCTCCAAAGGGACCACGGAGGACCTTGGCGGTCACTCGGCAAGCCTTGCCGCGGGATGCTGCGACTGTCCGTGCACAAGTTCGGGATACTAGGGTACCCCTACTCTAGTACACCGACAGGAGCCCCCGGGCCTGGGCCATACATGGTGCCGAGCGCTGTTGGGCCAGGCCCAAAATAGGACACGGGCACGCACGGCCTGGGTTACGCCGTATCTCTCCCCGTATCCACCGCGCCCTCCCCGAACGGCACGCGTTGAACGCGGCGTCGTGGGAGAAATCGTGGGTGGTTTCTTTATTCGGAAAGGCGGAACGTCCGCTCCCTCCCTCTTTATAAGCATGGGAAACAGGGGTAGTTCGCCCATTCGCCGGTTGCTACTCCAATCTCGGAAACCTCCGCCGCTCCCTCGTCTTCCCAATGCTGAAAGAGAGCAGCGCCCCGCCCCCCATCGCCACCAGCACCACCAACGCGGTCGACCTCCTCCACCACTTCCGCCATGGCTCCGAGAGCCGACAAGGGGAAGGTTGTGAAGTCAACCGAGGCGTAGCGGCTTGTGGCGCTGCGAAAGGAGCGGGCAATCTTCCCCCCCAAGCTCGCCGCGAGGGAGCTGAGGGAGAATTACTACCTCTTCTGGTCGACGGAGACGCGAGCGCATCCGCGCACGAAGGTACTTCCAGCCGCCGCTTGGAAAACGGCTCCAAATGGATATCGTTTCTTCGCCTTGTTCTTCTACTGCGGGCTCTGCCCGCCTTTCTCTGAGTTTTTCTGCGATATTATGAACACCTACGGGTTCCGCCTCCTTGACTTCACCCCCAATGCTGTTCTGACCATGGCAGTTTTCGCAAATCTCTGCGAAAACTTTGTCGGAGTCTATCCCAATGTAGCCCTTTTTCGCCACTTCTTTATGCCCCGAGTAGAGATAGGAGAGCCTTTATCCGGCGGAATCGCCTGGATCTCGAGGGCCGGCAAGAAGGACACTTATCTGGAGGGAGAGTTCCGCGGCAAGTGGGAGGAATGGAGAGCAGACTGGTGCTGGATTGTCGAGGAGAACCGGCAGCCGTTTACCGCCCGGTGCCAAGCCCCAGTAGCACGCGGCAGCGATTGGAGTGACGTGGCCCCGGAAGACGATAGGCTGAAGATTGCCGTCACCCGGATCCAACGCCTCAGGCTTGCCGGGCTCACTGTAGGCGCTGTTGGCGCAGATTTTCTTCGCCGCTGCATCGCCCCCCTGCAGGAACGGGGGAGACCCGCCTGGGAATTCAAGAATGCGGCGGATATCATGAGGCTGCGTCCGGGCCTCAACTTCAACTTCACTGTTCTGGAGCTTAACGCGATGCTCCAGGAGCTGTTCAAGTACGACCCTCAACATCCCGAAGTGTTCAGGTTGCCGAGGGGTGTCGTTGCGCTGTGCAACAACTCCGCGCTTGACCGCATCCGTGCAATGATGCCGCTGTGCGATTCGCATGGAATTGTCCCAACTTCGCAAGAGCCTGTAGACAACGTCGTACAGGAGTTCTTTGACGGCTTGGTAGAAGTGCCGGTCCGCTCCGACGAAAAGAATAGCCTCACCCGCGACACCACCAACGCGGAGATGACACACATCGCCACTAGGCTGGAAGAGGCGGTGGCAGCCGCAGCCGCGGGCGAATTTGGATTCACCATGGAGGAGGCAGAGGAAGTAGAGGCGGCAAGCCGTGCCGAGCAAGAGGAGCTCGTTGGCGAGAAAGAGCTTGCCGGGCATGATGTTGGGTCGAGCGAGCCTGCCGAGGACACGAGCGGCTCGTTCGAGATCAACTCCTCTTCCTCATCATCTTCAGGCAGCTCGCCGCAAGCAGAGCCTCCATCCCCACCAAGAAGGCGTCTCTGCAAGGCCGGGGACGTAGCGGGGCAGTGGGCGAGTGAACAGCCGCCGCGCCGCGCGACACGCTCCACCGCAGCAAGCACTGTTGCCGCGGGAGCATCTCACGCTGCTGCGGCAACTGGAGCGGGGTCCACCCGGACCACCGCTTCTGCTCCTGCCGCTTCTCATGCCGCGGCGGCCACCGGAGCGGGGTCGTCTCAGACCACCGCCACTGTTCCCGCCAAGCGGCCAAGGGAAACTACTCCTCCGCCTCCTCGCGACGGGCGTGAGCCGGACTTCGACTTCTCCGCGTTCAGCTCCGACGAGGAAGAAGAAGAGTAAGATTCTCTTGTTGTACTTGTAGTTCTTCAATTCTTGTTGTTTTGTCTTGTATCTCATTTGCTTTACTCTGAACTCATCCCTTTTTAGGACTCTGGCCCAGAGAGCAGCGAAGAGAGCCAAGGTCCCGGTGATTGTCATCGAGGACGAACCCACCGCGACAGCAGGGGGTGCGTCCGAGACAACCTTGTCGGACCCGGCAACTGTCCTCCAGAGCAGCCCCCAGTGTAAGTATATGGTTCGCTTTCCGCTGTTAGGCGCGCATGGATACTCTTTCTTTGCTGACATCTGACTGTTGGTTTGTGTAGGAGCAGAGCAGCCCCACCAGGAGCGCCCGGAGGCCGCCCCCGAAATGCCAAGGGAGAGTCCTCCGGCAAGGAAGAGTTCTCCGGCAAGGGAGAAGTCTCCGGCAAGGGAGAGTTCTCCGGCAAGGGACAGCACTAGCGGCCCTCCGGCGGCGGAGACCACGACTGCAGAACCCGGTACAGGTAATCTTCTTTTCAAAGCTTCCCTTGGGTTCTTCTTCTTTTTCGGTATTTGCTTGACTTTTCTCACTTTTCCGGCCATCAGACCCATCTGTTGCGGAGCCGATGGAGACCGACGTTGTTGCCGATGACGCCGCTGCCACTGAAGAAGCAGCCGGCGCTGATGATCCCGCCGCCGACGAGGACGCCAAAGCTGCCGCCGCAGCAGCTGGCGAGGGGTCTGGCGATCGCACTGACGGCCCCGAGGCCGCAGGAGCGCCAGGCGCTACGTCGACCGCCGACCCGTCCGCCGCTGCCGCAGCGCCAGGCTCCGAAGAGCCCCAGCCAGGCGTCTACTTGAAGGCCGGCGATGGCGTCTTCATCAACCTCCCCTGGGCGTCAAGCTCCAGGGCGCCGATCGAGGGAGAGAGCTTTGATGGAGAGGTGCTCGCCTCTGCTGGGCTGACGCTGGTTGACGCGCCGAGCAGCAGCAGCAGCGAGCCTGAGGAGGAGCGGCTGCTGCGGAAGCTGGTGTCGCTCTATCGTGCCCGGCAATCCAAGCTGGAATCCTGCGAGGCGCTTGTTGCGAAGGCGGGAGTGGACATCGAAAAGCGCGCGGAGGAGCTCCGAGGTCTCAACCAGGAAGCTCTCCGGTCCCTGGCAGAGGAGCGGGAGCAACTCGCCGAGGAGCAGAAGGCCTTCCTCCTCGAGAAGGCTGAAGTCGAAGAGCAACAGCGGCTTGCCGCTGAAAAGCTGTCTGCGCGGGAGGGCGAGCTGGTGCAGCGGAAGGTCAACCTTGACGCCCACGAGGAGGAGGTTGCCACGCGCGAGCGAACATTCGGCGGAGCCCTCAAGCAAGCGGAGGATGCTGCCGCAGCCGCCGAGGCCGCCAAGAAGGAGCTGGAGACGAAGGTGGCGCAGCTGGAGGCCGATCTCAAGGCGAGCGGTGAGGAGCTTGCCGCGCTCAAGCGTGAGTGGGAGAAGGACGCCTATAGCCACTCATAGCTGCAGGCTCGTCTCGCCGAGAAGGGCAAGGAGCTCAGTGCCGCCAAGGACTCCAACGCAGATCTTGAGTTGAAGCTGACTACTTTGACCAAGACGCTGGACGGCACCAGGGAGCAGGAGGTGGCCTTGAAGGAGGAGATCAAGGCCGACAAGGTGCTGCTGGCGAATGCTGCCGCCACCCAGAATGCTTTTAGGGAGAATGTGGAGCACTGGACGGAGGGTCTCGTGAAAGTTGCCGCAGATATCGACAGGGAGCTGGCGCAGCTGGGGGTGGAGGATCTCGGGTATCCCTCTGATGAGAACCTCCAACCCAGCGCCAAGCTCACCTTGTCCTTCAAAGGCGTGGCGACAGCCCTCCAGCGGCTCCGGGAGAAGATCCCAAAGCAGCTGGCCGACGAGTCGCGCAAGATCTGCGCGGGAGCTCTTCAAAAAGTGTTGGTGAAGGTGGCCTTCCGCAACCCGGGCCTCAACCTCACCAACGTCCTCAAGGCCCTGCCGCCGGATGCTGATCTGGAGGCGCTCAAGACCCTTGTCGCACCCATTGTGGACAAGGTGAGCGGGATCAAGAGGTTTGAGGGCGATCGCGTAGACTAGGCCGCCCGTTTTCTTCTTTTCTCGTCGCTGCTGGTCATGTTATGAGAACAATCTGTTAGAGCAGGCTGATTCATCCCTTTGTAAGTTCCCTCTACGCTTTTAGGGAACTTACCGGTGCAGGCACCTTAGCCGCGAGCGCTGAGTGCGGGACGTCAGCAGCCTGCTGGCGGTGCCGCTACCGACAAGAAACCTTGTCGCAACTAGTCGCAGCTCACTTAAGTTGTTGAGCGGACTCGAAACAAAGTAAGGGCGCAACTAGCTACGAGTTGGTTCCTCCGCGCACAGGTTTTCCATGCAAAGTGCGGTCGTTCAAGGGAGATAACTTAAAAATTTAAAATATCTGATTGCTCAAACTTTGGCAACTTAGCTTTTCTGTTGTTTGCTTCTCGGTAAGGCGAAACTTTCTTGAACGACGCCTGGTCCATACCATTATCTTCTCCTTTCCCCCCCCCCCCCCCGGCAAACTTGTGGGCGAGGGAACCTTCCTTTCCTTGAGAAAAAAGAAAGAGGAGAAAATAAAGATATGGAGCCTTACGGCTCGTTAATGCTTACCGGGGAGTAGGTGCTGCACAAAGTTTCAGATCACATATGCAAAAAATAGAAAGCATGAAATTGACAAGATGTGCGGAGCATATGAGCTTTACTTATGCACGGGGTCTGCGCCCGGCTTTGTACAAAGGATTACATGCAACAGTGGCAAGACTTGTACAAAAGGTGGTTGCCGGAACAGGTTCCGGCAACCGCGCCTTACGGGTAAAACTTACGAAGATGCTCAATGTTCCAGGAATTGCTCACCGGAATGCTATCTTTGGTCTCAAGGCGGACAGCGCCAGGCCTAGTGACTCGTTTCACTCGGTAAGGGATTTCCCACTTCAGCGTCAACTTGTTGGAATTCTTGGCGGACTGAACACGCCAAAGAACAAGGTCGCCTTCCTCGAGACTTCTGGCGTTAACTTTGCGGCTATGGTAGCGGCACAAAGCTTGCTGGTAGCGAGCAGCTCGTACAGCAGCCTGAAGACGGTCTTCCTCAAGGAGTAGCGCGTCATCTTGTCGCAGCTGCTCTTGCTCAAGCTCATCATAAGCGAGCACTCGAGGTGACCCATATACGAGTTCCGTGGGGAGAACTGCCTCTGCTCCATAGACTAGAGCGGAAGGTGTCTGGCCAGTGGCTCGATTTGGCGTCGTCCTGATCGACCAAAGAACCACCGGCAGCTCCTCGATCCAGTTTCTTCCGCACTTGTGCAGCCTGTCGAAAGTCCTGGTCTTGAGCCCACGCAACACTTCAGCATTTGCCCTCTCCGCTTGACCGTTGTTTCTCGGGTGAGCAACAGAAGCGAAGCAGACCTTGGTGCCAAGATCTTGGACGTACTGCATGAAGGTGCGGCTCGTGAATTGCGTACCGTTGTCGGTGATTATCCTATTAGGGATCCCGAAGCGGCAAACAATCGACCTGAAGAACTTGACTGCTGACTGTGCTGTCACCTTCCTCACTGCCTCCACTTCCGGCCACTTTGTGAACTTGTCGATTGCAACGTACAAGTACTCAAAGCCCCCGACTGCTCGGGGAAAGGGGCCGAGGATGTCGAGCCCCCAGACCGAAAATGGCCAGGATAAAGGGATCGTCTGGAGAGCTTGAGCTGGTTGGTTTATCTGCTTGGAATGGAACTGGCACGCTTCACACTTAGTTACTTGTGCAGTTGCATCCTGGAGGGCTGTCGGCCAAAAGAAACCTTGCCGGAATGCTTTGCCGGCAAGTGCTCTTGCACCAATGTGGTGACCACATATGCCTCCATGTATCTCTGCCAACAGCTTTTGTCCGTCTTCCCGGTGAATACACTTCAATTTCACACCGTTGAGTCTTCTTCTGTACAGTGTGTTGTCGACAAACTGGTACATACTTGACTGCCGGGCTACTCTTTCCGCTTCTTCTTGCTCTTCGGGAAGTTCTCCTGTCTGAAGGAAACGGACAATCTGCTGTGTCCACGCTGGAGCTTGTGGCTCGAGAACAAGGACTAAAGGCAAATCTGCTGCTGCGGGAACATCCGCTTCTACGGCGAGAACCTACGGCTCTGCCGGAGCTTGACGTTCCCCGGCAAGCTTGCCAGAGCAAAACTTGTCGGGAGCTTCTGCTTCAACAGAACAAACCCTAGGGCTTGCCGGAGCAGACTGCTCCTCAGCGCTCTTGGCGTTGATCTTGGGGACCTTCTTGGCGGCGGCTTCGGGAAGCTCTGCCGGAAAATAGTCACCAGAAATCAACTTCCTCTTCTTGCTCTGTCCAGTTGATGGCGTTACAGACGGTTGAGTCAGCTTGAGCACAAAGATCACTGGTTCCACAGGTAACTTAAGTGCGGCGCACTTTGATAGGCCATCGGCAATGGCGTTCTGAGCTCTTGGAACATGCTCCATCTGTAGGCCGTCAAAGTGCTCTTCTAGCTTTCTCACTTCGTCGACGTAGGCTTCCATCAACGGACTCTGATAGCTCTTACTCACTTGGCGAACGACAAGCTGCGAGTCACCCCTGACAATGAGCTTCTTGATCCCAAGGTCTGCCGCGATCCTGAGACCGGCAAGCAAGCCTTCATACTCTACAGTATTGTTTGTTGCTTGCTCCTTGGGAAAGTGCATCTGGACTACATACTTGAGGTGCTCTCCGGTGGGTGCGACAAGCAGCACGCCAGCGCCGACGCCTTGCAGCGAAAAGGCACCATCAAAGTACATCAACCACTCTTTGCTTGCTTCCTCGACGGGGATGCTCGTTTCTGGAATTTCTTCATCTGGTGTTGGCGTCCATTCTGCTATGAATTCTGCCAATGCTCTGCTTTGGATAGTTGAAGTACTCTCAAACTTGAGGCCAAAGCTTGACAGTTCCAGTGCCCACTCAACAATCCTGCTTGTCGCTTCTGGATTCTGTAGTATCCTCTTTAGCGGAAAACGAGTGACAACTATGATCTCATGTGCTTGGAAGTAATGGCGCAACTTTCTCTAGGCCATGAGAAGGCCGAAAAGCAATTTCTGCACACCAGAGTACCTTGACCTAGCCCCCTGCAGAAGGGAACTGACAAAGTAAACTGGGCGCTGTACCATTCTCTTCTGTATCTCCTCGTGCGTCTGCGCAGATCCATACTTGTCGGGACCAGAGCTTGTCGGGGAAGCCCCCTGCTTGTCGCTGGATGCGCCTGCCATGGTTGCTGGCTCGTCATATGCCTCCCTCTCTGCTACTAACGCAGCACTAACCACTTGATTGGTTGCCGCTATATACAACAACAACTTCTCTTGTGGCTTAGGTGCGACAAGTGTTGGAGTGGAGGACAGGTATCTCTTCAAGTCTTGTAGCGCAGCCTCCACTTCCGGAGTCCATTTCATTGGACCTGCCTTTTTCAATATTTCAATATTTTGAAAAACGGCAGGGCACGCTCAGCAGACCTAGAGATAAACCTGCTGAGAGCAGCCACGCAACTGGCAAGTCTTTGTACATCCTTGACGCGCTTTGGTGCTTCAATCTGCTCAATGGCCTTGATCTTGTCGGGATTGGCTTCGATTCCCCGCTGAGACACGAAGAACCCGAGAAGCTTGCCGGAGGAGACTCCAAACACACACTTCTCGGGGTTGAGCTTGAGGCTGATCTTGCGCAGATTTGCAAAGGTCTCGTCTAAATCTTGAATCAGAGTTGCCTTGTCCTTGCTCTTGACCACTATGTCATCCATGTAGGCTTCTACATTTATGTGTATTTGTGGCTCAAGAGCGACATGGACTACCCTTGCAAATGTTGAACCGGCATTTTTTAAACCGAAAGGCATCCGTATGAAACAGTATGTGCCACATGGAGTGATGAATGCGGTCTTCTCCTCATCCTCTTCTGCCATGAAGATCTGATGGTATCCTGAGTATGCGTCAAGAAATGAAAGCAAGTCACATCCGGCCGTGGAGTCAACAATCTGGTCAATGCGCGGCAAAGGAAATGGGTCTTTGGGACAAGCTTTGTTAACATCGGTAAAGTCGATACAAAGTCTCCATTTCCCGTTCGCCTTGCGCACGACTACAGGATTGGCCAACCACGTAGGATGGAGCACTCCTCTGACAAGGCCTGCTGCTTCCAACTTCTTGATCTCTTCTACGATGAATTCTTGGCGCTCCACTTCTTGCTTCCTGACCTTCTGCTTGACGGGCCGCGCGTGAGGACAAACGGCAAGATGGTGCTCAATTACTTTCCTGGGAACACCGGGGATGTCAGACGGTTGCCACGCAAACACGTCAACGTTCGCCCGCAGGAAAGCAATGAGCGCGCTTTCCTATTTAGGTTGAGAGTGGCACTGATGGTGAAGGTACCACCAGTGCCGTCCTCCTTGGCGGACACCTTCTTGGTCTCTGGCGGAGCTGCCATTGTCTTCTTACACTTGCCGGTGGAGCTCGATGGTGCGTCCTCGACGGCAGCGCAGCACTCCGAAGAGGTGCGCTTGCCGGAGTGGGCATCAGAACTCTTGCCAGACTTGGTCTTCTTCTTCCCCCCGGGAGCTTCAACGGCAGGTGACTTGTGATCTGTTGCGGCTGCCACTTCCCGGTAGATCTTGTCGGCGCAGATAAGAGCATCCTTCTTGTCGCCAGGGACAGAGATGACGCTTATCGGGCCTGGCATCTTCAGCATGTTGTATGCATAGTGAGAGGCTGCCATGAACTTGGCGAGTGCTGGACGGCCGAGTATCCCATTGTAAGGCAATGGAAAATCGGCAACGTCAAAAGTTACCCTCTCAGTCCTGAAGTTCACCTCGCTGCCAAATGTTACTGGCAACGTGACCTTCCCCTTCGGCTTGCTCCTTCTCGGGTTGATTCCTTGGAATGTGTCGGTCTCTTCAAGCTTGCTGTCAGGGATCTAGAGTTTCTGGAGTACAGCGGAGGAGATCAGGTTCAAGCCGGCCCTGCCGTCAACTAGCATCTTAGTGACCTTGAGGTTGCGGATAGTTGGTGAAACCAACATCGGCAAGCACCCGACCGCAGTTGTGCGATCAGGGTGGTCCTCAATATCAAAGATGATAGGCGTGCTGGACCATTTCAGAAGCTTGCGTGACTCGATAGGTGGTTCTGCCGCATTGACTTCTCGCACCCACTGCTTGAGTTGGCGGTGCGAAGTATGCAGAGAAGCACCACCGTTAACGCACAAGACCTCTGTGGCTTTCTGGAACTCCTGCTCACTGGTCTCGACATCATCCATGTCTTCGTCGTCGTCGTCATCTTCATCCTTGTCGCGGCCGCGGGGAGGTCTGTCTCCTTGCCGCTGCTTGGCCTTGCCGCGGTGTCCTCCCCGGCCGGCGCGCTTCTTGCCGGATTCTCCAGCGCCTCCTTGGGCCCTCTCCTTGTCGCGTTGCTCGTATTCAGCCTTTTGCTGCTGGACAAGCTGCTCGACCTTCTTGCAGCTCTGGAGGTCATGGCCCTTGGTGCGGTGGATCTTGCAGTACTGCTTGTCGGTGTCGTCCTGCTTGTCGGCGACCGCCAAAGTCTGGCAGTTGGTGCATGCGGCAATCTCCTTGCCGGAGCTACCAGCTTTGGCTTTCTTGGCGCCACCTTCGTTGGCGGACTGCTCAATGACTAGCACATCTTTGCCTTTCTTCTTCCTGTTGTTCCGCCGCCGGTTTTTTTTTGCCGGGGCAGCATCCTCGCTGTCAGATCCTCCTGCTCCTGTATTCTCTCTGGGGAGTTTCCTCCCTTCCTCAGCACGTGCACACTTGTCGGCCAGGGCATACATCTCACTGACGTCTGTGATCTTGCACATCGCCATCTCCTCCCGCATCTTGCAGTTACGCACGTTATGATGGAACACGCTGATGACCGCGGCAGGGTGGACATTTGGGATGTTGTGCTGTACACGGCTAAATCTCTGAATGTACTTGCGCAGGGGCTCTCCTTCCTTCTGGGCGAGCAGATGAAGGTCACTCTCTTGGCCATGAGGTTTGTGGCCTCCTGTAAAGGCGCCGACAAACTGATGGCATAGGTCTGCCCATGAGGATATGGAGTTATCCGGCAAGTGCATGAGCCAGGACCTGACGTTGGGCTTGAGCACCAGCGGGAAGTAGTTGGCAAGGATCTTGTCATCCCATCCCCCGGCAGCTTGCACCGCGATGGTGTAGATGCTGAGGAACTCCGACGGATGGGCATTGCCGTCGTACTTCTCTGGTACGTCTGGCTTGAAATTCTTCGTGCTGGGCCACTGGACTTGCCGCAGCTCACGAGTAAACGCTGGGCAACCTACTGCGTACGGCAAGTCGCCTGGTTCCCCTGGCGCGTGCATGTCGACAGAGGGCCCAGCGCGCTGGTCCGATTGACGTCGCGCTTCTCTTCGGCGCTCGATGCGAGTACGAGCGTCTTCTTGCTGTCGTTCGTGAAGAACTTGGCTCTGATCGCGACGAGCTCGTGGATCTGATGACAAGGTGGAGTCGCTGTCGAGGTGGATCCGGCGAGTCGGTGATCTTGGCCTTTGGGGTGGAGAGTGCACAGTGGTTGCACCCCCACCGGTCTTGTCGCCACCGGCTCGTGCCTGGCTGACTTGCCGCGGCTGTGACGTGCTCGGCTGCCATTGAGTGTCGCCGTTGGCGAAGCCGATGAGACTCTGAATGGTGGCCTTCCAGTCGTCGATCTTGTCTGCCGTTGGAGGGTATTCCAGGAGCAGTTGAGATCGCGCCAAAGCTTCTGCTGTAGTGGCGGGTGGCGGTGGCGAACGGTGCGAAGAGCGGGATATGCTCGGACTTCTAACTATGTTAGAAGGAGCAGTATCCCGTCCAGGCGACCGTGCCTCGCCCGTGCCAGCATTTTGGCGTGCATGCTGGTCTTGAGCACTCCGAGATCCACCAGCTTGATCTTGGTCCAGCAAACGCATGGTACCGTGAGTACCATGACGCTGTCGGTCCTGCGCCTCCTGAGATGGGCGCGGTGCATGTACGGACGCCGAGGTCTTGGAGTGCGCCCGGTCGTTGTGGGAGCCGGCTACGCCGCCGATGGGCAGCGCAGCCTTGTCCTTGGACCTGGCAGCACCGTGAGCTCCCTCGTCGATGCCCGTTCTTCCGCCGGCGTCTGCCCCATCAGCCGTTTGCTTCGGCGATGGTGGGTTCGGCGTGGATGGAGCAGCCGCCTCCGAAGCCTTCTTCTTCGGCGGCATGTCGATGAAGATGATGAAGATCTAGCTCGTGTGAACGCCGGATCTGGTTCACACAACCTCGATCCCCCTACCTGGCGCGCCAAAGATGTCGGGGGACTAATCCGCGAACACCTATGGGATCGGCGGACCGAGTCCCTTTCGGTTCGGCGGGGGCGAGGGTCGCACGAAGAGCGGATCGAGGCGAAGCACACGAGCAGTTTACCCAGGTTCGGGCCGCACGGATGCGTAAAACCCTACTCCTGCTTTGTGGTTTGTATTGAGTTCTTGCTCGGGAGCGCGGAGTGCTACAGTACACCTCAGCAGCTAACGAGACCGAGCGTGAGTGTTCTCTTCCCCCTTCCTACGTTGCGCATGGGCCTCCTTTTATATGCTCAAGGGGTCACCAACAGGTGGCAACGTAGACAAGGGTAAAAATGGAAAGGTGTTGCGGTTGGTACAGCTACCTGCTACAGTGTATCATACCTAACCCTGACGGTAGGGGACAAGGGCATTAAATGCCCGTCTGCGTCGCCTAAATAGTGCAAAAGGGACCTTCAGGGACGCCACCGCTCGCCACGATGGCAATCTTGTCAGTGCTGCTTGCCACCGTGCACCGCTGGCTGCATAGCCCCCCGCCACGTACGCCTGGAAGGGTCCTAGAGTGACACGTTGGTGGATGTGCTGGAGCACGGGCGCAGAGTGGTGGCTTGCCGCGGCAAGCGCCTTGCCGCGGTCGTTGTCTTGTCGCGTCCAGGAGCTTGTCGCTCACCGGGCCTTGCCGGGACGTGTGGCGCGTCGCGGCAAGTTCCTTGAGATGCTTTGATTGGCCTTCCCGGCAAGCTCCTCTTGCCGGGGTCTTGTCTCCTTGGCTTGGATACTTTGTCATGCCTTGGTTGGCCTTCCCGGCAAGCTCCTCTTGCCGGGGTCTTGTCTCCTTGGCTTGGATACTTTGTCCTTGAATGGCTCCAAAGGGACCACGAAGGACCTTGGCGGTCACCCGGCAAGCCTTGCCGCGGGATGCTGCGACTGCCCGTGCACAAGTTCGGGATACTAGGGTACCCCTACTCTAGTACACCGACAAGTGGAAACCCACACCCTTAGAGCATGTTGGATACTACGACAGGTATCCAAGCGCGGGGAGAACATCCTTATCAAGGACGCCCCAGAACAACACCCCCCTAGAAGCGGACTAAATCTCATTTATGAGGACACACTCCACAAAATGGAAATAGATAGGAGCCGCATCAAACAAAGTAACACAACCTTCCTGGGAATTATTCCTTGTCGGGAGGCGCGGTGCGTGGGCAAAATCACACTTGACGTGGTATTCAGA
The DNA here is from genome assembly GCF_018294505.1 of Triticum aestivum. Classification (NCBI taxonomy): domain Eukaryota; kingdom Viridiplantae; phylum Streptophyta; class Magnoliopsida; order Poales; family Poaceae; genus Triticum; species Triticum aestivum. The sequence continues at coordinate 422,520,825 of NC_057806.1, read as the reverse complement.
TCTCCGGAGAACTATCGGTCCGAAGAAATAACCTTCCAAGTGGCCCCTTTCAGCAGCGGATATAACACCCTGTTGGGGCGGGATGCTTTTACACGCTTCCAAGCTATACCTCACTACGGAAATATGAATCTCAAAATGCCCGGACCAAATGGTATAATCACTCTCGTCAGTGATACGGACATAGCACTCCGCGCTGAAAACAAAACCGCATCCCTGGCCCTGGAGGCACTATCCGAAGCCCTCGCGGCCGAAGAATTAACCGCACTACACTCCAAAGTGGACATGGACAATGTGATCCTCGACAAATGTCCCAAATCCACATCGTTCAAACCGGCAGAAGAAATAATCAAATTCCAGGTCCACCCAATGGACCCCAAGAAGACAGCATCCATCGGAGCTCAACTGAACCCAACAGTCGACGCCGCACTACGAGAATTTCTGCGTGAAATCTGGGACATATTTTCCTGGCACCCTTTGGATATGCCAGGAATCCCACGCAAGTTGGCCGAGCATAGCCCCAACATATTAAAGTGATTTAAACCAATCAAGCAAACACTTCAGCGCTTTTCCGAACCTAAGCGACAAAGCCATGGGGGAGGAGCTGGTCAAGCTCATCGAGGCCGGATTCACCAGAGAAATCAAGCATCCGGACTGGCTGGCAAACCTAGTAATGGTACCAAAGAAAGATAAATCCTAGCGCCTATGTGTCGATTTCAAGGATCTCAACAAGGCTTGCCCTAAGGACCCCTTTCCCCTTCCCGCATTGATCAAATCATCGACCCCACCGTAGGACACGACTCACACTACAAGAAATATGTCAACTTGTGACCACCACTATTGGTCACTGAAAGGTCACAAATTTCCATTTGCGACCTTTTTGTGACCAAAAACAGAAGGTCATAAGCTGGCGGTCATAAACTGACTATAGCGACCTTTCTTCTGGAATGGTCGAAGACGTTTACGACCAAAATATGTCCACTATGGCGTTTTGGTCACTAGCAACCTCCCCAAGCCACGTAGGCATCCAGCGTGGCAAGCTGATGTGGCACAAGATTCAGCCTGGTCCAATTCAGTTTTCTACATGGGCCTGGTCCATTAATTCAGCCTTTCTATATTTTTTTCTGTCAATTTTTGGTCGACTTCATGGGCCTGGCCCAACATTGCAGCGTTTTTTATTATTGGGCCTTGGCCTTTTCATCTAAATAATTATAATTTCCTTTTTTATTAAATGGGTCCACCAGTCAGATGGGTCCCAGTTGTCAGGTTTGGGTCTGGTAAGTGAGTCCCATCTATCAGGCTCATATTCTTCATATTTCAACTAGTATTTAACTTGGCAGACAAAAGCACACATGATACTTCAAATAAGAGCAACCAGATCACGTTGCCAATACATATGACCATGTGTAATACAGTACTTTACAAGATCTACATGTGTAACGAGCTCTACAAGTGTGATACAATACTGCTTTACAAGAAAATGACGACATGCCGGACTCGCTGGACAAACATAGTCAAGGCTGGGAACAAACAAAACGGCAACATGGCTTCCTTTGTCAGGGCTGCCGGTGCTGCTCCTTCCCCGCCGCCGCCGCACAGGCGAATTTCCTGCACAAGTGAAATTGGACTGAATCTGTAAACTTGTTTATACTCCTGGACTGTGTTTGGAATGAATTTGGAGTACAAGGAAACCAAAACAATATCTGGACTGTGTTTGGACTAAATTTGGAGTACTCCTGGACTGAATTTGGACTGAATTTAACTGAAACAATGATCAGGACAATGAACAGTACACAAAACATTATAGTCCAGAACTATATGTGACAGACGGTACCCCGACATTACACAAAGGATGGTCAATGATCAAGACTAGTGTGCAATGATATATACCTTTGGTGACCGGGCTAGAATAATGGACCATAGCCTGAGGATCACGACGTTCGTCGTCTTGACGTACTCGTGCACCTTCTTCATGATGTGCTGTGCCTCCACTATACTCTCCATCGTCATCTTGTCCGAGGACTTGTCGATGATCACCTCTGAGCATATCTCACCTATCTTTCTCTGCTTGGCCCGGACCATCGCGCCCACCGCTAGTAGCAAGGATGCTGCCAGTGCATAACCGACCCACTCGCTGCAATAGAAAAGATGAAACTTGCATATTATTCCAAGTCCCATTTTCAACTTGAGTACACACAAATATGTAACCAGGATTCAATGAAAATGATGCTTATAATCTTAATGATGCACTAAGCAGACTAACGGAAATATATATGGGAGGTATTCAGAAACATGTTTAATGGAAATATCCAGCTTGGAGATATTCAGAAGCATGATACTCCTAATCATGTACTTATGCTGAGAATATTTATGCTTGCATGTTCAGAATATATACTCTACTCAGCTTTACTAAGAAATATTGTTAAATCTTGACAAGTTAAATCTTGTTCGGTCTTGTTAAATACTCCAAGCAACTAATCCTACTGCGACTGCATCTTGAGTATAGTTACTCCAAGCAACTCTCTTGGACGAGTACTAACTAGAAAGAGCACCATGGGGACGGGGAGGGTTGGATGGAAATCTCACCAGGATGAGGTCGAAGATGAACCAGGAGGTGCCGAAGAGGAACACGAACAGGGACAACAGGAACGGCATGAACTCCGGCCCTCTTCGACCAACCTCTGCACAAGCACAACCACATGCATGTCTCATGATTCAGTAGTCAGCGCGTACACCAAACTGTTGACTGTGGATTTCAGAAATGTGTGCGTGCGTACCGTCAAGACGGCGATCCGTGAAGCTGATTGTGACGTTGACGCAGGGCACGGCGATGGCGCCAAGCCGCGATGCTGCCGCCGAGGATGACGAGGCAGAGGACCAGGACCCCCGCTCGCAGTCGGTGGTGGCGACCAGGAACATACAAAGAGTATAAGAACAAACAAAGCTCATGGTTACACTTAATTGACATTTTCTAACTCTATTTTTACATGTATAAGATGCTAGAAATAAGATGTAGAGTTTTCAAAAAAAAATCAGCATACTTGCATTTTGCAATGCTACTGTGTGCACTGGACAACAATCATTTATGGACTTAATTCAAAACACTTGTAACATAACAGAAGCAGGGTGAGCAGGGTACCGCATTTGATACCAACTGAGAACACTTATTACATAACAAGACAAGAGAAAAGTGAACTTAGTGTCGTAGTGTTGTTTAAGAGAGCGGCTCGTTCAATTTAAATTCACACCGAATGAGGCCAGAACCAACTTACATGATCTAGTATAAATCTACCAAATACCCTATTTCAGCAACATCACAGAACACACGAACTAAACCTAACATACAAGTGAGGTCACGACCAATATACATGACCTAGTAAGGAACCAAGGACCTTCAGTAGAAACCACCAAAACCTCGGCACGATCCACAAAAACAATATTATTCTACCGTTTGGTTAAAGCTAGAACACTGCGACGCTGCATACATCTCCCTATGCAGCAACTAAAATCAAGTGTCTTCACCATACACAAGACCAACATGGTACCAAAAATGATCTATTGCACAACCACCACAGTTAGTACCAGCCAGCACAGTTAAAGTTGCATCCACGGATCATGGCAACTGGAGAGAAGTGATATACCTCGTTGATGGCGAGCAGCTGGCCGTTGGCCTTCTTCACCTTCTTGAGCTTCCTCAGGAAGTACCTGCGCACAAACAACCAAACAATCAAACACATAAGCGCCAATGAAACCAGCGCGCGAGGAAGATCGAGGTCGGGGGAGGAGACTGACCAGAACTTGGACTTGGCGCGGACCTCGTTGGTGGCCCAGAGCTTCATGCGGTAGATCTTGGGCTGCTCATCGCTGGGGGTCGGCAGCGCGCAACCGACCACATGGTACTGGTGGAACTGCGCGCAAACACAGAGAGGTCAGCCACGATGGGGTAAGATCAACGGCGCGGCAGATCTAGAGGACCGGGGGAGGACGGCGGGGCGGGGAAGAGAGAGAGAGGGGGAGGAGGAGCTTACCCTATGGGCGACCATTCTGGCGAGCTCTTGAGACCAGAGTGCGGGGCGGCGAGCGCGGGGCGGTGAAGCGAGAGGCAAGGTTGGATACGTAGTGCTGGAGGAAGGAGGAGGCGGCGGTGAGGGGGGTGGGAGGCAGGGAGGGGGAGGGGCACCGCTGAACTATATCAACGCCGCGGACGACGATGAGCACTGCCCTCCACCTCCGCCCCCGAAGCTCATCTCCATGCCTCCTCCCTGGTCACCGACGCCTTGCGCCCCAGAGATGGCTGCCGGCCTAGATGGCGGCAACGGAGAGGGAGTTGGGTGAGTGGGTGGAGAGAGGGAGTGGGTGGATCTGGCCGCCGGTTGAGGGGAGCGGCAGCGGAGAAGGGGGATCCGACGGGTTGTGGCGCAGGTTGAGGTACGGGTGTAGGGTTAGGGAAGGGAGGTGGCTTGGGGGTGGCGATGCGGTGGGGAAGGGAGGGGTCGGGGTGGCGACGCGGCGAGGATGGGCGCGGGGAGGCCATGGATGCGGGGAGGCGCCGCCGGCTGGTGGGATCGGGGGAGGGGGATCTGAGGGGGACGAGGGGATCTGCATCGGGGGAGAGGGGAGAGGAAGAAAGAAAGAAAGAAAGAAAGGAGGCGGGGGGGGGGGTGGGGAGTGGATGGAAGATGCCAGCTAGGGTTTCACCTCAGGTGGGGTTGGTGGCGGAGGCGAGGAGCGACGGCTACCGTTGGATCCGGGAAGATCCAATGGTGTTTTGTGCATGATCCGTGTGCCTTGTCCACGGACCAATCAGAACGCAATACAATATTATGACCAATTGAATTGGTCGCGATAAATTTAAAAATAAGATGTTAGATCATCTTAGCTATTTACTTGACCTGATACATTGGAAAAAAATGAAACAAATGAAAAACCTTCTCATCATGTCATCAAATGTGACCTAGTTTTTAGAAGAAAAAATAACAAAATAGTAATAAGGAACTTTTCATTTTCTTTGCACGAAAATTCATTTTTCATTTTTCGAGTGCTCAAAATGAGTTTTTTGTGAAGAACATACCAAATATTTGTTGCATAATTGTATCAAATCATTTTTCTAAAATACTAGACCATATTTAATGTACAAATAATCAAATGGTTGGGTGTCCAAACTTTTAATCCACCTCTCGTGAAAAAGACAAATTTCCGCCGATTCAGCTGGAAGCGGGTCAAATTTGAACTACAGCTGCCTCATAGTTTGCTATTTATTTTTTCCAAAAATCATTTCTAGGTACGATAAGTACCTATTTAATCAGAGAAACACCAAAAAAATTCCAAGATTCAACCACTAGCTAGGAACGGTCAAGCCCGCCGTTTTGACCGCATTTTGAAACGGGCATAAAAAATTCAAAAAAAATCAAAAAATTGGAAAACCTTCGCATTGTGTCATTATATGTGACCAAGTTTCCAGGAAAAATAATAAACTTCTAATACGGAAATTATTTTAGAAAAGTGTTCTCATAAATGAGCTATCATGTGTGAAGATTCATGGATTTCAACCCAAACGCTCAATCTCATGGTCACATTCATGGCATAGTTTGTTCAAATGATCTCATATTGTGCACAAGGGTGCATCTTGGAATTCCAAACAATGTTGCCAAAGGGAGTTTTCATTTTCTTTGCACGGAAAATTCATTTTCCATTTTTCGAGTGCCCGCAATGAGGTTTTTTTGTGAAGGACCTACCATATATTTGTTGCAAAATTGTACCAAATCATTTTTATAAAATATTAGGATATTTAATGCACAATTGAAAAAATGGTTGGGTGCCAAAAGTTTTGATCCACCTCTGGTGAAAAAGACAAATTCCCGCCGATTCAGTTGGAAGCGGGTCAAATTTGAACTACAGCTGCCTCATAGTTTGTTATTTATTTTTTCCAAAAATCATTTCTAGGTACATAGGTATCTATTTAATCATAGAAACATCAAAAGTTTTCCAAGATTCAACCACTAGCTAGGAACGGTCAAGCCCGCCGTTTTGACCGCATTTTGAAACGGGCATAAAAAATTCAAAAAAAAATCAAAAAATTGGAAAGCCTTCGCATTGTGTCATTATGTGTGACCAAGTTTCCAGGAAAAATAATAAACTTGTAATACGGTAATTATTTCAAAAAAGTGTTCTCAGAAATGAGCTATCAAGTGTGAAGATTCATGGCTTTCAAGCCAAATGATCAATCTTATGGCCACATTCATGGCATAGTTTGTTCAAATGATCTCATATTATGCACAAGGGTGCATATTGGAATGGCAAACAATGTTGCCTAAGGAAGTTTTCATTTTCTTTGGACGAAAAAACCATTTTCCATTTTCTGAGTGCCTGAAATGAGTTTTTTTTGTGAAGGACCTACCATGTGTTTGTTGCAAAATTAGACCTAATCAATTTTATAAAATACTAGTCCATATTTAATGCACAATTGACAAGATGGTTGGGTGTCAAAAATTTTGATCCACCTTTGGTGAAAAAGACAAATTCCCGTCGATTCAGCTGGAAGCGGGTCAAATTTGAACTGCAGCTGCCTCATAGTTTGCTCTTTATTTTTTTCCAAAAATCATTTCTAGGTAAATAAGTATCTATTTAATCAGAAATACATGGTTTGATGGCGAGACATCGAGGTTTGGATGGTGGACGAGGGCCCCAACTCTAGAGCGCGTAAGCTCGCATGCCCGCCGCGTGGTCACCGCGTGACTGTGGCGTTGCCATGTGTTCTGGGCAGCCTAGGCATGTCTAGTGGGTTGGGCACTCCCCAGGTAGGTGCTAGGAAGAAAATCACAACATAAGATTCTCACGAGGAGACCGATCGATGCTCAAACATGAATAAGCAGCCAAGTGTTTGATTTGTGGTACGGGAAATGCACATGGCTAATGGGCGTGAGTTTTGGCTGAGGATGATTAGTTACTAAGAAGACCGTGTTCACAAATTTTCACCTCAAAAGGAGGAGCCTAGGTGGTACTTGCTTTACAAAGTACCACACTTGACATAAATACGAATGTTGAAGCTGGGCTCAAAATAATGAATGGATTGAGTTGGCATTTGGTGGAGGATGGTTATTTGGGCATAGGAAAGCACTGTAGAAAGTGGGTACCATTTGGACATGCCAAAGTGGTACTTCCTTCACAAACTGTTGTTCTGAACAGAATAGGAAAATGAATATTTTTGAATTATTTTTGAACTAGGAAAGGAAGGTTTTTACATATTTGATGAAGATATGACCCAAAGAATTTATGAGATTTTTTTGGGAATTTTGGGAATGACAGAAATATAGGTTGCTTCACAACCTAGGGCAAAAACTACCACATGGACATGACACATAGGCAAAACTGATGAGATGGCGCCTAGTCATCGCAACCCACCATAGTTTACAAGGCTATGACCATCTATATTGGTCGTTAACAACTAGAAATAAGGCAGCAGACTAGCGTTGTTTGCTTTATGACCATTTCGTGTAAGGAAATTATGACCTTTCTGACCAAAATGGTCGCAATGGTTTAGGGTTTGGAGCCCCCCAGACAGCTTTTGACCAATTGGTCTAAAATGGTCATAAATTTATGACCAATTCTTCGAGGGTCACTGACAGAAGGTCATAAGTTGACATATTTCTTGTAGTGTCACTGTGTTTCCTCGATGCATACTCCGGATACCATCAAATCAAACTGAAGGAATCCAATCAAGCTGCAACAACATTTATTACCCCACACAGGCCATTCTACTTCAATACCATTCCCTTTGGGCTCAAGAACGCCGGCGCCACATATCAACGCATGATTCGAACATGCCTGGAGAAACAGATTGGCAAAACAGTAGAAGCTTACGTTGATGATGTCCTCATAAAAACCAGGCACGTGGAAACACTAATAGACGACTTACTTAATACATTCGACAACCTCAGGGCGTATGACATCAAGCTCAACCCGGAAAAGTGCATCTTTGGCGTCCCCGCTGGAAAACTCCTGGGCTTCATCGTCTCCAATAGGGGAATCAAAGAAAACCCAGCCAAAATCCAAGCTTTGTCACAATTGGCTAAGCCAACAGATCTTAAACAAGTTCAAAAACTTGTCAGTTGTGTGGCAGCTCTAAGCCACTTTATCTCCAGATTAGGAGAAAAGGCACTGCCACTCTATCACCTTCTACGGCGAAACGACCACTTCGAGTGGACGGACGCGGCAACAGCCGTACTGGAAGAAATAAAAACCATTCTTGCGAGCAATCCAATCCTGGCCGCACCAAACGCCGGCGAACCGATGTTATTATACATATCGGCAACACATCAGGTGGTGAGCGTCGTACTCATCGTTGAACGAGAACATGACAGACATAAATTCCCGCTTCAGAAGCCAGTATACTACGTGTCTACTGTCCTTACACCATGCAAATTCCGGTACCCTCATTATCAAAAAATTGCATACGCGGTCTTCATGGCATCCTGAAAGCTCCGTCACTACTTCCAGGAGTGTTCGATCATGGTGGCCTCCGAAGTACCACTCAACGACATTATAAAAAACTGCGATGCTACAGGCCGGATTGCCAAATGGGCCATTGAGCTACTGCCATTTGACATTACATACAAGCCATGTCGAGCTATCAAATCCCAAGTTCTGGCCGACTTCATCGCCGAATGGACAGAGGCCAAACTCCCTAAAGAGTACGACACATACTCCAATTGGGTCATGCACTTTGATGGCTCGAAAATGCTGGCAGGGTTAGGAGCGGGTGTCGTTTTAACGTCCCCCACTGGAGACATCGTCCAGTACGTTCTCCAAATACTATACACAGATTCCAATAATGCAGCCGAATACGAGGCCTTATTGCATGGTCTCCGGATGGCTGTCCCTATGGGCATACAACGTCAAGAAGTGCGCGGGGACTCAAACCTTGCAATATCTCAAATAAATGGAGATTTAGACGTTAAATATCTGAAGATGGCAGTGTATTATAACACAGTCATAAAAATGTCAGCTCGGTTCGAGGGGCTCAAGTTCCATCATGTGGCTCGAGAAAGTAATCAAGCGGCGGATGTTCTTGCTCGTATTGGCGCTAAGCGTGACCCCGTCCCACCTAATATCTTCCTGGAAAGGCTCTTTAAGCCATCCGTGATGTGTCAGGGGAAGACGGCAATACTAGTCCGGACCGAAACATAACCCAGATCCTGGAAGCACCGACATAACACCGTCGGCGCATCTCATCATGGCAGTCATTTCCCCATGGACCGAACCCTTCCTGTCCTACCTTAATAGGAAGGAGCTTCCTAAGGACCAGAATGAGGCTCGCTGCATTGTCCGGCGCTCAAAGGCCTACAAGGTTCATGATGGAGAGCTCTACAAGAAAAATGCCACCGGAGTCCTTCAACGATGTATATCCGAGGAAGAGGGGCGGCAACTCCTGGCTGAAATCCATGCCGGACTCGGTAGTCATCACACCGCAGCTCGGGCCATTGTTATAAAGGCCTTCCGTACAGGGTTTTATTGGCTGACGGCCCAAGCGGACGCACAGGACCTTGTCCAACGTTGCGTCAGATGCCAACTCTTTGCCAATCTAAGCCATATGCCCCCACTGCCCTACAAACAATCCCCATCACTTGGCCTTTTGCGGTCTGGGGACTCGACATGGTTGGCCCCCTTAAAGGGGGAAGCCATAAGAAAAAATATCTGTTGGTTATGGTGGACAAATTCACTAAGTGGATAGAGGCTAAACCGGTCAAGATGGATGAGTCTGGCCCGGTGATAGATTTCATATCTGATGTTGTGCACCGTTATGGTGTCCCACACAGCATCATCACTGACAACGGCTCCAATTTCGCAGCCGACGAGGTAAAAACCTAGTGTACTTATCTGGGTATTAAACTCGATTATGCCTTCCTCTACCACCCACAAACCAACGGTCAAGTCGAATGGGCCAACAGTCTTATTATGAGCGGCATCAAGCCCAGACTAGTGCGGTCTTCAAAAGAATCAGACAAGCACTAGGTTGAGGAGCTCGACTCCATACTCTCGGGGCTGCGGACCATGCCCAACCGTACTACCGGGTACACACCTTTCTTCATGGTGTACGGTGCAGAGGTTGTATTGCCCTGCGATATTATTCACGACTCACCTAGAGTGCGTATGTACGAAGACAGAGAAGCTGAGCTCAATCGGCAGGACAGCCTAGATGCCCTGGAGGAGGAACGCGATGTTGCAAAAGCCCGTTTAGCAGTTTACCAACGGCAGGCTCGAAGATATCAAAGAAGAGAAGTACGGGCCAAGACTTATAACGTTGGCGAACTCGTTCTACGGCTCCCGGAGAAGAAAAAGGACAAACTCAAGCCCAAATGGGAGGGTCCCTTCATAATTGACGAAGTTCTCACCGGAGGAGAGTACCGTCTTCGGGATGCATTAGACAATCGCCTCAAGTCGAACCCCTGGAACGCGGCCAGACTCTGGAGATTCTACACCTAGTGCTAAACCCCTTGTTCGTCTCCTCCTCCTGTGTAGTTTCCATTATTTTTTCTCTCTTTTCCGATTACTTTATTCTTTCTCGCTTTAAAGTTTCAGTGCGGCTAGACCGCACACCATCGACACGTAAATCTTTAAACATGTACGCCACTAGTACCTGGGGGCTTCTCGGACAGAAGTTATTGTCATTCCTTGAGCATCAAGCTCCTCACATATGAGTTTTTCCATATGTACCTTCTATTTGCCATTATATGCATCGATATGACTTTAGTTTTGGCCAAGCTGGGTTGCCTGGCTCCTGTGCTTATGCCCTACATTCCCATTAGTTCAGCTAGGGCATAAAGGGAGTACCTCTGCGATTGTTACTGCTGGGTCATCTGGATGTGTACCTCAGACTGGGTGAAGCCGAAAGCTAGCGTTCTTAAGGGAATATTTGGTCGGTGAATTAAAGATGTTTTTTAAAACTCACTCCATTGTGCACCCCCAGAAGTTATACAAACCGTGGTGCTCACATCACAATTCGGACATGCACATTAAATGCATGCACTCCCAGGGAAAGGAACCCTTAACGGAACTATTCTCTCTAGAAGATGTTTCTTACGATATCAATGTAATGTGACATAACTAGCCGGATACAACTTGTCTGTTCAAGCAACTATGACCCCTACGCATAGTTTTCCAGGCATACCCCGGCCTATTCGGCTGCGATGGTATTCGGAAACACTCCGCACCTTCAGGACCGGAGGTTGAAGCGAAAAGGTCTGCCATGACAAATGATATACAATTCAGCTACATGAGGAAAGTACACAGTCACTTGGACTCAAAAACCTCCTCCTCTACACCTTCCAATAGGCAGTCTAACTTAATTACAATCCTGTTGGGAATATTTGTCGGCCACCTCTACTTGGTCATATACTAAACTAATGGGAATTTCTTCCCCATTCGACCCTAGCGGTCCGACACAAGCCATGTGATTAGGATCCAGCTTGGTATATTGCGTATTCACCATGGCCTAGGCCTCTCACGCACCCTCTCGACTTGCCGATATCTTTAAGCATGAACAGGGACAAATCCTATGGTAATGTTACTCCGGGGCTTATGGAAGACATCATGCGGGATACAAAACTGCTCACAAGGTATTGCAATCTGGATTTATTGGCCTACTCTCTTCAAGGATTCCTGTAAGTTCGTCTTATCTTGTGATGAATGTCAAAGAATAGGTAATGTCGGTAAGCGTCAAGAAATGCCTATGAATTATTCACTTGCTGTTGAACCATTTGATGTTTGAGGATTTGATTACATGGGACCTTTTCCTTCCTCTAATGGGTGTACTCATATTTTGGTTGCTGTTGATTATGTACTAAGTGGGTAGAAGTTATTCCAACTAGTAGTGTTGATCACAACACCTCTATTAAAATGTTTAAGGAAGTTATTTTCCCAAGGTTTGGAGTCCCTAGATATTTAATGACTGATGGTGGTTCACACTGTATTCATGGTGCTTTCCGTAAAATGCTTGCCAAGAATGATGTTAACCATAGAATTGCATCACCTTATCATCCTCAGTCTAGTGGTCAAGTTGAACTTAGCAATAGAGAAATAAAATTAACTTTGCAAAAGACTGTTAATAGGTCCAGGAAAAATTGGTCTAAGAAATTAGATGATGCACTTTGGGCTTATAGAACAGCATATAAAAATCCTATGGGTATGTCTCCTTATAAAATGGTCTATGGAAAAGCTTGTCATTTGCCTCTTGAGTTAGAACATAAAGAATATTGGGCAGTTAAAGAACTCAACTATGATTTCAAACTTGCTGGTGAAAAAGAGGTTATTTGAAATAAGCACCTTAGATGAATGGAGAACCCAAGCTTATGAGAATGCAAAGTTATTCAAAGGAAAAATTAAAATATGGCATGACAAAAGAATTCAAAAGCGTGAGTTTAAAGTTGGATAATATGTTCTTTTCTACGACTCTCGTTTTAAATTTTTTGCAGGAAATCTCCTCTCGAAATGGGAAGTCCCCTATGTCATCGAGGAGGTTTACCGGTCTGGAGCCATCAAAATAAATAATTTTGAAGGCACTAACCCGAAGGTTGTCAATGGGCAACGAATAAAGCATTATATCTTAGGTACGCCTATTAATGTTGAAAGTAATATTATCCAAACTTTGACACTAGAAGAACACATAAAAGAGTCTTTCCAGAACACTCCAGAATCATGAAAATAAGGAGGTACGTGATACGGTAAGTTAACAGACTCCAAAAAATATGCAAAAATATTTTTTGTCAATTTTGGAATATTTTCAAATTTTGGAAATAAAGAAACTCCCAGGAAGCGTACTCTGGTGGGCATAAGACAACAGGGTGCGCCAGGCTTGCCTAGTGTGCCCAGGTGGGTTGTGCCCACCTGGGATGGCTCCTGTACTCTGTTTTTCTACCATATACTTGTCCTCCATGATAAAAAAACCATATATACTTCCCGAACCTGTTGATCACCGTATTGCAGAGAAAGCCTATGTTCTCTTTTTCCTTGTTGTTTTTTGTCAGATTCCATCTACTATGGTCTCTTCCAGCTTCTCCAAGGACAAGATATCTCCTTCATCACCACCATCATCTCCTTCACCACCAAAAGGAGAATTGACTATCGGGTATGGGCACTCCCCTTGGCTTTCGCAAAGCTTGGGGGAGGTGCCCCGGTATCGTATGATCCCACTATCTTTTTGCTTTTACTTATTTTAGTTCAATCAATTGCTTTTAGATGAAATAAAGTTTAGTTTGATCCTTTCTTCTTTGAGAGTTTTCTTAGTGATCTATCCTTGAAACGGTGTGCAAGTTATATAATAAAGTTAGTTTGAGTTTTTGCTTTCTTTACTTTCATGTTGAAAATAAAGGAAAGAAATAAGAAAGAAAGAAAAAGAGAAAGGAAATAAATGAAGAAAGGAAATAAATAATGAAAAGATTATATACTAATCCTATGGTAAGTGATGGCACCGCAGAAGGAAAAGTATGGGTAGAAAATTTTATTAGATACTGACAAACATAGCATTAGTCAATGATGCAACTCATGAAAGAATTAATAAGGGAAGAGAAGATTCACATATAGATTTACCATTGCATAACAGGGTACTCTTCTCCAATATTTTATCCGCGTTCTAAAAGAGAAACAAACAAACACATCTCAGGTTTACAATGTAGTATATGAAACTCATTTTGGTAAACCAGTTCAGTAGTAAGGTGGACAGGATAATAGCATGAAACAAACATATATCTATGTAGTATGGTCACTGTATGGTCTATATCATTCTAGTTTATGTTGCCAAATCAAGATAGATATAGTTCAAACCATATCTATTTAAGACAAAGCAGCATAGACAGAATATAAGTGTGGGAAACTACACAGCAATAACAACAGTTGTAATGTGCATGGCATGAGAACATAACTGTTTATTCAATTGAAACTGAAATCAAAATAGAGCAAGTTACGATAGCAAACAACCAAACACGTTGAAGAAACAGGTTTAAAACATACCTGCTGCGCCATTGGAGTTTCGATTGCATCCTTCAAATTTGAAATTTGTTGGTATCAGTAAATAGAGTGATGCAAGAGCAAAGTAGTATGAACCATAGCTACGGAACCTGACCTAAGAACAATCCTTCTTCTGCTTTAAGCATTGACTTCGGGTTCATAGTGGTGGTCCTCGTGATTTGGGCATTGCAGTTGCCTTACTAACTGCTCGTGTTTGGGTGCTCTGTGGTGGAGACGGTGTTGTGTCAACAGGAACTGGGTGTCTATCTGCTGGGGTTGGGGTTGGGGTTAGAAGGGGTGTGGCTAGTTCTCTGTCCAACTGGGTAGGGGTACAATCTGCATGAGTGTGGGTTATGTGTGGTGGGGCTGGTTCTTGGGCAAGTACAACCGTGGTTCTATCTGCATTGACAGGTAGCACAATCTTTTCTGAAGACCGTGTTTTTACTCCCACAGATACTGCCATCACTCCCTCCAATTGAAATGGCTGATAAACAAGAAAAGTAATTGAATGTACAGACATTGTAAGATAGACATGTGCAATGGATAGTAGGGAAGAAAACAGGGCATGAAATAATTCACATTTATGTTGTCTAAGCACACAGAATAGCAGGACATAATTTCACATATATGATGGCTAATTAAACAGGATAGCATGACACGATTTCACATGTATGATGGCTAACTAAATAGGATAGAATGACATACTTAAAAATATGATGACCATGTAAACAGGATGACATGATATAACTATACGATGTGTCTATTAAAGTGGTTGGCATGCCATAAATCACAAACATGCCATTGATGGAAACATGATGGCATGATATAATTCACGGATAGAATGACATAATTTAAAATATGATGACTATGTAAACAGGATGAGATGATATAACTATATTATGTCTTTAGAAAATGGGTTGGCATGCCATAATTCAGATACATGCTGTCTATGTAAACATCATGGCATGACATAATTCAAATATATGATTTATATACTAAGGAAGTGAGCAGAGGGCAATCGCATATATGATGTGTCAACTAAGGAGATGGCATTCAATATTGTGTATATGATGTAAAAACTAAGCATTGCAATACAACATATGCATTAAATGAGTAATATAACCCTGCCAAGTTTGGGCATACACCTCAGGGGGATAATAGGACTGGTCATATGCCTCTGAATCCTCCTCTGAAGAGCTATCTGTAACCAGCAAGATATCTGCTTCAGCAGGTAGCATTGTCTGCTCTGAAGACCTTGTTTTCACTCCTGATTTCTCCATCACCAATTCAAATGGCTGATGCACAGGAAGAGCAGTTGAATATACAAACATTATCGACAAAAGCAATGAGAAATACAAAAAAAGGACAGCATGATATAATTCACATATATGACGCTTGCCTAAACAGCATGGCATTGCATAATTCACATACATAATGCCTGGCAACAAGATAACATTGCATAATTCACATATATAATGTCTTGCAACAAGATGGCATTGCATAATTCACATATATGGTAATTAGACACTAAACAGGTGGCATTCACACAAAGCATGTCTAAACTAAGCAAATGACATAGCAATGCAAGATACCATACGCACGATATGAGCAACATAACCTTGCCAAGTTAGGGCATGCACCTCGGGGGGGGGGATATGACTGGTCATCTGTCTCTGAATCCTCCTCTGAGGAGCTATCGGTAACCAGCAAGACATGCACTTCGTCAGATAGCATTGTCTGCTCTGAAGACCTTGTTTCCACTCCAGATTTTCCATAACCGTGCCGAATGGCTGATGCACAGGAAGAGTAATTGAATGTACTAAAATTGTTGACAAATTTAATACGTAATAAAAAAATGATGGCATGATATAATTCACATATAAGATGACTGGCTAACTAGGGTGGCATTGCAAAATTCACATATATGATGCCTGGCTAGACAAGATGGCATTGCATGATTCACATATACGATAAAGAAACTAAACAGATGGCATTGACACAAAGCATGTCTAAACTAAGCAGATGACATCTTTAATGTATACGGTAAGCAATGCAAGGCACCATATGCATGATATTACCAACATCAGCATGCCAAGTTAGAGCGAAGACCTCATGGGGTAAATAGGAGTGGTCTTCTCCTTCTGAATCCCCCTCAGAACAGTTATCTTCCTCTTGATTATGATCCGAAATGGGTGGACGGGGGGGGGGGGGGGGCTGCCTTTGCGCCCACCATGGAACGATGCCTACATGAAATTTTATTGCCACGCAAGGCTCGTCTATTTTGCTATACATGATCAGTTCCATTGTGTACAATAACTGGCATGCATAGGAATAAAACATAGTGAGATTATGTAAGGAGTGCATGCACAAATCCAGAGTGATGGTAGCAAACTGTGGATAGACCCAAAACCAATGATAGCAGGCAGATCATAGCTTTAGTTAAAAAATACAGATAATGGCTCCTTTAATGTTTGTTTTCACCCAACATGAAACTCATAGTAGACACCGGAGATTAACCAGATAGTAGACAAATAGTACTGATTGCTGCCCCAATATGTACCCCACAACCATTTAAAAACTCAAGTTTCAGCATTAGTTTGGACCTGACTCGGAGTCTAATAGGTGAACACGATGATAATGTAGCATGTCATCATATTAAGTGATGCATAACATAAGCAGACACGGAAGAGTGGGACCTCTCTTGCGGACCTGTGTAGTCCTCAAGGTCATCTGCTCAGTTGATGATGGTAATGTAGTTTCTGTGGCTGCCGGCGGTGGGGAAGAAGATTTGAGGCGGCGAAAGATAGTCTGGAGAGCGGATCCCTGCTGTGGTGAACCCTTCCGTCGTTGGAGCAGCTGAGCTGGGGTGGAACACAGCGCCGCAGGAGCAGGACAAACCACACAAGGTTTTCTTTGACACATATCTGTAACAGAAGTAATTGAGTAAGGGCTTGTTTGAATTTGAGGATTCTAACAATGCAGGGATAGGGAATAGACAGGAATAGGATAGGAATGCGCGTGCAAAACAGAGAATTTAAAAACACATGATTTCTGCCAATCTGGGTGTTTGATTCATAACAATTGGAAGATCACAGGATGCAAAAAAGCATGGTGAGATTAAGTCAAACCATAAGAAAATGTACGGTTATAATGCTATTATGCTACTATCTCTTAGTCTTGTGCTTCATGAATAGGAATTTGAAAAGGAGGACAAGTGAAAATTAAAATTCCTACGGTTTTTCTTTCAAGGAGACACTAAATGAACGAGTGCTCAGTGGACAATATATATAACATGTAGAGTAAAAAAGAGATGCAACAAGTGTACAACCTCTTTGGAGAAGCCATGTCGATCTCAGCGTGATTGGGTTGGCCGGTGAGGATGCTCCGGCTGACTTGGCTATCGGAGGAGGGGAAGAAGATCTTAGGCGTCTGGAGATGGAGCCCGAGGTACTGCTCCGCTGTGATGGAGGGTTTCATTGTTGGAGCAGCTCCGGTGAGTTGTGCGACGCCAAGGCTGAAGCAGGACAAGAGAGACAACGAACAATGTTAACCTGAGTGGATTTCTAATAGTATCTCCAATAAATGACGTAAAATACATAACCACAAAGTGCTAGATGTAAAATACATCAGCCACTCATCATTGAACTTAACTGTCAAAACTGAACTTAACTGTCGAAACTGAACTTAACTGTCAAAACTGAATTTTGCTGTCGAAACTAAATTTTGTTGTCGAAATTGAACGCACTAGCAAGGTGAGGCTACACGTCGGTCGACTGACTTTTTCATCTCTGGTTAGTCGATTTTGCAGCCGTTGGATACGAAATGAAGGGCCGTGGTTCATCTTCAACCTCCACCCCCTGAGCCGCCAGCCACCACCGGCCAAACAGCAGCCCCCCGCCGCTCGCGGCCGGTGGTGCGCCGCCCCGCCCGCCCCGAAATCACTCCCCACCACCGGTCTGCCGCCGCCCCGGCCATCCCTCTAGCCCCCCCCCCCCGTGCCGAGCTTTTTCTCTCACGCATGCATGCGCAACGATCGATGTTCCTCTATGTATGTGTGTATATAGCTAGGTCTTTCATAGCTTTCCACACAAACCGATCAATCGATATATCCAGTGAGGTCTCACCCTCTTTCCCACGTCCACATCGATCAATCTATACCTCTCTATATAGGATTAACATATATAGCTAATACACCCACATTAATTATATATCCAACGTCCCCCTCTCATCATCCATGCCTTCCGCTTCATCTCTCAGACACGTGCACAATGGCAAAGACAGAGGGAAGTAAGGGCCCTGCCGCCCTCCCCTCTAACATCACTATATATCGAGGCTAATATGAATGTGATCATTAGACACTTGCTGCTAAAAATGGTTTAAGTTCATGAATTGACCCTCCTCGTAAAGGATTAGCAATGCTTGGCCCCCTAGCTCATTTATTTTTCATGGCTCCGCCACTGCGCGCAACAGCGCACGTGTTTGCCCCCTCTCTCTAAATATCGATCTCGCACTTGTGCATTCCTTCATAGTCTCCCTCCACTTGGCCCCTCGCACTATCTTCTAGCCCCCCCCCACCAGATTTTGCCACATGTACAATCTAGTAGACTCCATGGTTTAACTTAAGCATAATGCAAAAACCTCAAAACAACAGTGGTTCTCTTTTGTTCTAGAATCTTCCATATCATAACTGCCCAAACTTTTTTTCTAGTTGAATTGCCATTATTTGTTTTTATTTTATGCTTTAAAACGCACAATTCCATGAATCATAAAATAGATTAAGGGCTTCTTTGATTCAAAGGATTCTCAAAGGAATTTTGGAGGATTCTAATCATTAGGAATTTTTCCTATCTTGGTTGTTTGATTCGTAGGATTGTAAACCATAGGATTTTTTCCATATGATTCATTTGCACTAGATTTCATAGGAAACATCCCATCCACTCAAACCTCTTTGAAAGAATTCTGCGTTTTTTCTATGCACAATCAAACACTCGTACAATCCTATAGGATTCAAGACGACATTCCACTATAATCCCATGTTTTTCCTATTCCTGCGTTCTTAGCTTTTTTATAAAAACTAATTGATTTTGAATGAGATGAACTATAATAATTAAACGAAGGGCTACATCAGGCATATATGACTCAGAGCTTACATGCTATAATGTGGTATTTATTCATAATTTGGTTGCAAAATCTGATGCGTGCAATGCACGTGTACCTTACTAGTACTTCGAGTATGTGCAAAACACGTAAATTAGAATACCAATGGCATGCTACACAGTGTCTCTCTTATAGTTCATGAAGCCACGTGGCACATGTGGAGGCGTTGTCGCGACCTCCTTGCGTGGATTGATCACAGTGACGTGCTGCTTGTTCCAGAAGAATGTACTCGCCCTCCTTGAGCCATACTGGCGGTACATGCACGAAGCAAAGATGTGCACGCATGCCACGCACGCACTCATTCCCTGTCACGCACATGCAGGTACACGGGCGGACGCAATTTTGTACCAAGATCCACCCCTATGTGATAATTTGACGCGTGTAAAGTCGTTCACTTCATTGACACTACTAGGAAAAGGCCTACTAATGGCACACCAGTTTTGCCTACTAATGGCGCATCACTGGTGCGCCATTAGTATCACGCCACTAGTATTTTTTACTAATGGCGCACCACTGGTGCGCCATTAGTATCTGGTATACTAATGGCGCACCACCCAGTGCGCCATTAGTATATAACACCATGCGCCATTAGTATGCCTCCCAGGGGCCATATTTAACCATGTGCTTTGGCACACTAATGGCGCACTGCGGATGGATGCGCCATTAGTATACTTGGCATACTAATGGTGCACTCTGTAGTGATGCGCCATTTGTATGAATATTAGGTTTTTTTTTTACTTTTCTGATTTTTGCACATGTTACAAAATATATTATTTGACAGAATATAGACAGTAGCACACAACAACAGCAGATTCATCGAATACAATAGAAGATTAGTCTCCGAATACAATTCATCATATTAGTCTCCGAATTCAAAAGACCGAACAAAGATAAAACATTACAAGTCTCGAGACCGCGAGTATCGAGTTTGTCGGAAGTAATACTAATCCTAACAAGTCCTACTAATCATCATCATACAACTTCTACTCGTTATTCATAACAAGTCATACGATCATCATCTTGATAGTCATCGAACCAACCCTACTTAATTGTTCTTAGCACATGATCATCAGTATTAGGCAGGACCTAAATACCCTATTTAAGCTAAAATAGCATAAAACAATATAGACCCTGACTCTCCATTATGGAGAATGGAGAACATCCTGTCTCCAATTCTTGCGCTTCGCTTCCTTTTGCTTCCAAGAAGCTCCTTACGACTGTCCATACATTTTTTCCATCCTTTGATTTTCATGTCTCCACTTCTTTTAGAAATCTCGTATGGACAGTTGAGATTCGTAGGACGACCTGGCTGTATGTTCAAAACATTAACACTACCTTTCTGATACATCATATGAGGCACACAATTCTCTGGGATTATCTGTTGAAAAACATAGTAATAACTTCATAGTTAGCAATGATGTACTAGTTTTAGAAGTATGCAAAAGATGCACGAATGTCGTAATAGTAAAAATCTTACCAGGGTATCTCCATGGTAGTTACCGTAGTTGAACACATGCACTAGTGGCACGTATTTACCATAATGTTGAGGAGTTTGATTGTGGATAATGTAATTCTCAATGTCAGTACAAAATCCGACCAGATGATTTTTCTCCTTGTAAGTTGTTAATTCGGAGCCATCGGTGTAGTGGGTTTTGTCTACCATCTCCCGCACATTCTTTGAACAATAAAAATAAGCTGTCAATGGAAATAAGCTGTCAACTATTTTGAAATAAACAATATAAATTAGCTAATAACTATGTTTGAGAAACTCACATAGCGGTAGAACTGGAGGCGTATCAACAAGGACCCAAATGTCCATATTGTCTTGGTTGATGTCAGGATTACCAAGATCCATGGTGATAAGCATACCCTCATCAAAACCATACATCTTGCAAAATGCTTCCCAATTTTTGCAACCAAAATGGGTTACGCTCTCAGAATTATATAGATTTACTTCAAAGTCCACATCGTGATGAGTCCTTAGGTGAATTTTCTTTGTTTCAGAAATTTCATGGTCTTCAAAATCCATCCTCTCCAAGACATAGCGTCTTGCATGGCATGGGATAAGCTATACTCGAATTGTAAAAGATGAAAATTACACGTTGAAATAGTTGAAGTCATGCTTAATTATGAAAATAACACTTGTCGTCGTTGTGTACCGTTTCAACTTCGAAGGTCTCCTCGAGCTTAATGCTGAAGCGCCGATCATCGTCCAGGTGAGGCATGTCGCACAGACCTCGATCGTCGTGGCACCAGTCGCACTCCGCCGGGAGACTTTCGTCGTCCGATGATGATGACGACATATCCTACGTTCATAATTCAAAACTACATCATTTAGGGTTTGTCGACACCGAGGCATCCTAAAAGCTAAGCTTTTATCATTTAGGGTTTGTCGACGCTGAGGCACCCTAAAAGCCTAAGCTTTCATCATTTAGGTTCTTATCGACACCGAGGCACCCTAAAA
Organism: Triticum aestivum; assembly: GCF_018294505.1. Lineage (NCBI taxonomy): Eukaryota > Viridiplantae > Streptophyta > Magnoliopsida > Poales > Poaceae > Triticum > Triticum aestivum. The sequence goes on along the minus strand of NC_057806.1, from coordinate 422,499,206 downwards.
GCCAAGGTTTTATCATTTAGGGTTTGTCGACGTCGAGGCACCCTAAAAGCCTAAGCTTTCATCATTTAGGTTTTGTCGACGCCGAGGCACCCTAAAAGCCTAAGCGTACATCATTTAGGTTCTCATCGACACCGAGGCACCCTATAGAAGCGAAGTTAAGTTTTCATCATTTAGGGTTTATCGATGCCGAGGCACCCTAGGTTGGGCCTAATCACTTGGCACTAATCACTTGGCTCTATTGCCACCTATGTTGGGTTTATCATCTAGGGTTTATCGATGCTAACGAGAATTCTAAGTTGGGCCTAATCACTTGGCTCTATTGCCACCTATGGTTTAATGCAGCAAGAATGGCGGGGCAGTTGATCCTACTTAACTAAGTACTAAGATACCCCGGCCCATGCATTAGTCGCAAGTACCCCATATGTCCTATTTTTAGCAAAGTCATGCTAAAATTCACGGAAAATTTCAGCATGACCTTTGCTGAAAATAGGACATATGGAGTACCCGAATTTGCCGGAACGGAAGTTAATCGACATTCCGGCAAACTCAAGGGCCTCTCGGGGTACAGCAGCAGCATCACAAGTTGACAAAATTCCCAAGTAGTACAGCAGCAGCATCACAAGTAGTACCAATGAACATATAGTCCAGCAAGTTGAAAAAGCTGAAGTTCTCAGCATGAAGAATCACACAACACAGCACCTACATTATGATGATACATTTGGAGATTGCACATACAGTTTTCACATAAGCATAATTGTTCTGGAGATTGCACATACAGTTTTTGACAGCACAACACCTATGACAGCACATACAGTTTTCGTTACTGCTCCCAAATGAAATGACACTTTGACATGGCTGCAATTTTTAGTGTCTACTTATCTGCAATTTTTCAGTGTCTGCTTAGGAGAAATAGGTTTCAAACTTCAGCTTGCTTTGTATAAGGAGACTAAAAAACTATCTAAGGAGTTCTTCAAGTTCAAGTTACAGCCTGCATGACATTTTCCTACACAATGCTTGTTGTAAATAATTACTTAAAGTAAACACTTTTTTTATCTTAGCTTACTTACAACAGAATGCCTATCTTTCTGGTTTTCCAATTCCTTTTGTTTCATTTTCAACATTGCTCTATTTGTAATTAATAGCACTGTTCAAGAAATCTGTATATGCAATCTACAGAGATCCCCCTCCTGACTTTTAGACTGATTTTCCATCAAAATTGAAAATAGTTACACTAAGTTTCAAAATAAAAAATACACTTCTCAGTTTTACAAACTGAAAATTACTCTAAAACTGAAACTTTAACTGACTTTTAGACTGAATTTTTACTCCAAGAGTTTTTATATTCAGATCACTTTAACTGAATTTTACATTGAGTTTTAGATTGAATTTTAAACTTTCTTGCAATATAAGCTTGCCGTACACTTTATATTTAGATCAGGAGCCAAGCTCTAAAATTGAATTTTTAACTGAATTTTTATGACTGCATCTGTTTCAATTTCAGTTTCAGATAAAGTTTATATTCAGATCAGGAGACTGACTTTTAAACTGACTTTATATTCAGTTTCAGGTAAGGACATCAGAGAATCTACAGCGAGGGGCGGCCGGCGCGGTGAGCACGAGCCCGCATGCACAAACGGTGACTAAACAAGGAGAAAAACAGGGGAATCGATGGAGACGCTCACCGCGGAGCTGGGGAAGGAGACGGCGAGGCCGAGGGTGGTCGGGGCAGCGCGGATCGACGCCGAGAAGCAGTGGTCGGTGATGAGGAAGAAGAGGTCGATGCGCTCGATCCTTGATGACCCGGCTCCAATCCGTGGACGTAGGCGATGAAGGTGATGATGGTGTTGCTCCAGGCGCAGCTCCTAGGCACGACGACGGAGGACGGGGCGGTCGGTGGCCGCGGTGACGCGCGGCGGCAGCGCTCGGGGTGGAGGGAAGGAGCGGGGCAGGTCGTCAGTGGCGAGGACCGAGAGGGCGATTGAGGAGTGGAGGGAAGGAGCGGGGCAGGCCGTCGGCGGCGAGGACCGAGACGGCGAGGCGGGGCGCGGGGGTCGTCGGGCGACTAGGAGGGAATGAATCTGGCGAGGGGTAGTGAATCTGGCGAGCGGGAGGGATGAAGGGATCGGGCGACTAGGGGGGAAGATTACTAATGGCGCACCCCCTGGCGGTGCGCCATTAGTATGTTTTTTATAGCAATGGCGCACCCCCGAGACGGTGCGCCATTAGTATTCTTTTTTTAGATAGCAATGGCGCACCAGCCAGCCTTGCGCCATAAGTAAGATTTTTTTATTATTATTTTGTTGCATCTAATAATTTAATAGAAAATTAATATGAATATGAATATGAAAATGAATATGAATATGAATATGAAACAGTAATAAATTTTTATAAAAACAGTAATATTTTTTAAAAAATATCATCAAATTTGTTATTTGAAAATATTTATGAATCGAAAAATATCATCAAATTTATTATTTGAAAATATCATCAAATTTGTTATTTGAAAATATAAACAAATTTGTTTTTTTCGATTTTTAGTTGCATTCATTTGTGACGGTGGAGCGGGGAAGGGTGCGGGGGGTCGGCGGCGCGGTGGAGCGGGGGAGGGTGCGGGGGGTCGTCAGCGGCGGTGGAGAGGGGGAGGGTGCGGTGGGTCGTCGGCGGCGGTGGAGCGGGGGAAGGGTGCGGGGGGTCGTCGGCGGCGGCGTGGGTCGGGGCAGCGGGGGGAATTAGCTAGGGGGCGAGGGAGAGGGATGAAGGGGATCTGGCGAGAGGGAGGGAATTAGCTAGGGGGAATCTTACTAATGGCGCACCTGCGGTCGATGCACCATTAGTAATCTTTTTTTTACATAGCAATGGCGCACCAGGCAGAGGTGCGCCATTAGTAATCTTTTTTTACATAGCAATGGCGCACCAGGCAGAGGTGCGCCATTAGTAATCTTTTTTTATATATATAGCAATGGCGCACCAGCCAGAGGTGTGCCATAAGTAATTTTTTTGTTGCATGTAATAATTTTTTAGAAAATGAATATGAATATGAAACAGTAATATTTTTTTATAAAAACAGTAATAATTGTTGTTTAACAACAATTGTAGTCTACACTTTTTTATTATTATTTTTCTTAAAATGAAGAGGGGAGAGGAGGCGCGGGTGGGATCGAGATCGAGATGGAGGGGGAATCGAGATCGAGATGGAGGGGGATCGAGATCGAGTGTCCTCATGAATATTCAATATTTTATCATATTGAATATGAAAAAATATCATCAAATTTGAAAAAATATTCATGAATTCAAAAAGTGCCCATGAAATTTAAAAATATTCATGATATCAAAAAGTGCCCATGAAATTTAAAAATATTCATGATATCAAAATATATACTAATGGCGCACTTCTACAGGGTGCGCCATTAGTAGTTTAAACTAGTAATGGCGCACTATGAGGCGGTGCGCCATTAGTAGTTTTGCAAAAAAAAGAATAAAAAAATTCAGTACTGGCGCACTCCCTGTCCGGTGCGCCATTACTAGTTAGAACTAGTAATGGCGCACTTCGGTAGGATGCGCCATTAGTATGTATGTAAAAATGAAAAAAAATTATCACTAGTGGCGCACCTGTTTTCTGGTGTGCCATTAGTGTCTTCCACACTAATGGCGCATCACCAACTGGTGCGCCATTAGTATATAGTAGTGGCGCACTACTTCCCTGGTGCGCCATTAGTGTCAATCCTATCTATAGCCCTTTTCCTAGTAGTGTGATGGTCAATTAATACAACACATGCAAATTGATTGGACGTGAGGGCGGAAGAAAGACATTATTACTCCACTGCACGCATGCGAGTAGTTAAATCGTGGGTTGCTAGTAGTACTTCCATTGGTCTTCGTATTTTGTGCCAATTTTTGACAGTAACATAATATTTACGCATTTGAGCAGTGTAGTACTTGAAATTTGTGTTCCGCTAAACTCATCGGGAGCCGTTTCGGGCCTCAAAACCAAAACCACCAATTAATATTTACCTTGTTCCCATCATATTCGAAAGCCTGCTCACACCTACTAGTACGTACCAAACGTGAACGTGTTCGCACTATGCAGGTATTAGTACTAGTGCTAGTACTTAGGTTATAAAAAGGGGAACTGCCTAACCGAAAATTACTCTGCCTTTCCTCCTTATAAGTGCTTCTTCTTCGTCCGTCGTTGCCATGGCCGGTGAGCAGAGCTCTAGGTCGAGAACTACTCGTAACAAGGGAGCGGAAACCAAGGCTGCAGAAAAAAAGAGAGGGCTCGCCGCCATGCAGAGACCTCAAAAGATCTCTCACGGGCAGGCGATGGCTCCCAGGAGCGCCCTAGCCGCGGAGGCGAACATGCTGAGCCGGCGGAGCTGGAGTCGTTATCCCTCGACGGCATGCCCGATCAGCTCAATAAGCACCTCAATAAGCAAAAGGAGTTCATCCAAGGCTTGATGGAGTTGCTGAAGGAGAGCCTCGACGACATGCCCGCTGAGCTCAATCAGCAGGGGGAGTTGACCGCCGGCTTGGTGATGCTGCTGAATAAGAGCATTGCCTCGGAGAAGAAGGCGACCAGCAAAATCCCGCGACCTCAGGAGGACAAGGTGAAGCTCTGCCACGATATCGACATGTTGAAGGAGAAGAACACTGGCTGGAAGAAGCTGCATGAGAATAGTAGTTCCTTGATGAAGATGCTGCAGGCCCTTGTCATGGAACAGAAGGAGGAGTTGGCGAAGCTTTACATCGAGCAACCGGCTGTTGTCAAGGTACGTAATGCGGCCATGGAACAGATGATGAAGGCTCGCGTCGAGAAATCCCGCGTCATGGACAGAATAAAGAAGATGGCGGAGGAGACGCGCAAGGAGATGGAGGTCTTGGAGGCAATGAAGAAGCAGTTACGACTCCGTGGCAAATTAGATCATTTGGGGTGATAATCTTCCTTCTTCTTTTGCTCCTGTGTTTCATCTTTTGCTTCAGGTGTTTCGCCACACGTGTCACATTCTCTACGAGGCATGAATAGAAAAATGGTTTTTTAGGGAATGAATAGATCAATGCTAAAAATGAGATGACTAGCAAATTAGATCATTTTTATCGCCATATGGCACTAGGCTATCGTGTTTCGTGCTCCTCCGTTGCAGTACAACTCCAGTGGAAAACTTGAGTATATCGCACGGTTCCTTGCTCCTCCTCGATTAGGTCGTCGGCGCATTTATACGAGCAGTCAAATCACAAGGCCCCGCCTTCCAACAGTAATGAGCCGTCAAATCATAGAGGCCCTCGCCTCTCATGAAACCGACCAAGCTACACTGCCCCGCCCTCTAGCCTTTTAAAAAATGTATACTTTTGTACAGTAGTAGTATCGATGGATTGCGCCATGGAGCAAAACTTGAAATTAAGAAAAAAGTGGTACACATAGAGAGTGCTCGTTGCCAAATTATGCATATAGTACTATTAAAAAGGCTAGTCACAATAATGGTGTCCAACACAACCCACCCCTCAAATAAAACTAAGAGGGTGCTTGGATATGTTTTAGTCCCATGACTAAAAGTAGTGGGACTAAAACATGCTAGCCTCACCCATGCTTGGATCCAAATACTAAAAAGGCTAAAATCAAGTTAATGAGCATTTATTATCATCCAAACCCTCCAATCCAGAACTCGCCTGTGTTAAAGGAGAGGAGTTAAATGAGTAGAGAGAGGACTAATCCACATTTTAGTAGGGGTACCCCTGACTAAAAAAATTTAGTCTCAAGACTAGTTTTACCCCTCTTTAGTCAGGGGTGCTTGGAACTCTAGTGTCTTAAAGAGACTATTTTTAGTCAGACTAAAATAAGTCCCTTGGATCCAAGCACCCTCTAAGCATCCTGGAATTCTTTGACAAAACTAAGCACCCTGAAATTCTTTGACAACTAAACTGCTGGCTATATGATGTTGGCCATATATATATTGTACGTATATAATGTGAAGAAACGAGTGGTAGTACTATACCCACTAAAAGATGAAATGTAAGAAATACTAGTATGTATGTACTGAAGAGTTAAAGTAATGAGAAGAAATATAACATAGTTCTGCTGGGGGCTCTGCACAACACACCCCTCAAATTAAATTAAGCACACCTGAAATTAAACTTTGCAACTATTCCGGTAGACACTGCATTAGAACCACCATGAGCAATGACACTGCCACCTTACTCGGAGTCCTCGTCCACGTCCTCGACTTCGTCCTTGTCCCTCTTCCTCTTGGCCGATACTTCTTTGCTTGAACCGCACACTTGGCTGTTGCTCTCCATCCAACCCTTGTAGATATTGAAGCAAAGGTAGCCATCCATTGCAGCATAGTGGATTTGGTCTATATCTAGTACATTCCACTGCCATGGATGACGATGAAACGTGTATGGAGGTTTCTCCAGTTTACCGTACGAAGGATGAACCATGGCTCCTACCAGGGTCAGCATTGAAGGCTGACGAGAGGACACCAACCGATTCTTCTGGAGGTCGAAGGTGTTGCTTACAATGAGGCCTATCCGACGCATGACTTCTTTGTCGTTACCAAAGTCTACAGTAATGAATTTGACTAGGTTGCTCTGGAGGAAGTCCTTAAAATCCTAGCACTCAACGTCGGCATGGCATATGTGGTAGACCAAGCATAAGTCATGCACACAAACCTGGATCATGGCGGGCTTCTTCCTCTATTCGTCCTTTAGATACTTCTCTGGTCCCGGGACTATGGTGTACTCAATATCTAGCCCAGCGACCCACTCATCATCTGAGTCTTCGAACATGCGTCTGAAGCGAGAAAGGCATCCTTTCACCGTCGCGGAAGAACGGGTGTAGATGACGTCGAACTCATCGCCGGTGAGGGTTCTAACCTTGTACTCACCGCCGATCGTCGAGATTTGGGACGCCATGGATTTGGGAGGAGGGTTAGGATTAGTGGAATTGGCGTAATGTCAATGGACGTGACGACTAGGAGCGAACCGCTGTAGTATTGAAGGACTTGCGGGGACGAGTAGGACTGAACTGCCAGCGCGCGAACGGCAGGGTAGTGGCTTCCCATTCTCCCATGATCATGGGGCCCTACCTGTCCAGCAGTAACTCACTGTCAAATCACACAGCCCTACGTTTGCAGCAGCCTACTCCCTCGTCTTCTCGCGTCTCTGTCGAACCGACTAGGTGGAACTGCCCCGCCGCCTACCGCGCAGGAAAAGCCCCACCCTCGACTTTTAAAATGTATATAGTATACTAATTTTGTATCCCTGGATTGCACCCGCGCCATGGATCAAAGCGTCTAGAAAACGGTGGTACACATGTACGGAGTATACAGCACGCCCGTTGCATTCGCGTCGCACCCCAGACGGTCGGTCGGTCTGGCACGCTGCTCTCCGAATGGAACGCGCGTCATATTGCGTTTGCACACACATGTGGGACGACAATTGAAAACCGACCATAGGCACACTCCCCGGCCCCGCAAGTCGGGTGACTTAATATAAGAGGGAGACGAGCGATAGTACTAGAGAAGTGTTGTACTACGTTGGTGCCTGGACGATCCCTGCAAGACACAGAAGATCAGTTCGTCCATGCATGTGACCAGACTCCAGCAGACACGCCTGGATTGTCTACCGTCTACATATCGTGCAGGCTGTGTTGTACATGGTTGTAGTTGTGGTGAGAAATCTAAAAAAAGGTTTCTTGTCATCTCGCAAAATTAGGTGTCATGTGCTTCGGATCACTGCGAGGGTTAAACAGCAACAACTGAGTTGGGCTAGTCATTGGGGGCACATGCACGAACAGTGAGTACTTGGCTACCATCTAGGTCAAGACGGCTATGTTGATTAGGACATCTATCGATGGACCCCTTTTCTACGAGTTTATCTTTAATTTGATCTTTGTTCCTCGTCTAGTTTGTCCGTCGGGATTCATGTTGTCTCCTTTGGGCAGTGAGGTTATGATTGCTTGTCATGTGGCATTTTTTCTTGTTATATGTTATAATCCGGCGCTTCAGATCAAAATGATGACAACTGCGCCTCCGGGCCACATGCATGAGGAGGTTGTTTTGCAATGGAGAAGATCAGAAGAGGGAGGGGCGAGACGGTGGTTTTGGAATGGAGATGATGGAGAGGAGAGGAGGTGGTTTTGCAATGGAGAAGATCAAAAGAGGGAGAGGCGAGATGGTGGTTTTGGAATGGAGATGATGGAGAGGAGAGGAGGTGGTTTTGCAATGGATAAGAGGGAGAGGAGCGTGCGGCAGCGATTTAGGATTGGATGAGAGGGCCGACGCGCTGTGACTGGATCAAAATCAAAATCGATTTACCCTTCAATTAAGAAAGTGACCCCACATTAACTAGTCTCCCTTTTATTCTGGGTCATAATTTACCAAGATTTTCGCACATAAAATATATGTTATACGTTGCAAAAATAATATAATTTGAAAGTACATTCAAATATGAACCAAACGATACAATTTTTGGTGACATGCATTCCCATTTTGCTTGTCAAATACAGTACGTGGTCAAACTTTGACCCCAAATATGCAAAACAACAAAAAAAATACTTCCAAGACCAGCGCCGCTCTTCCGCTCTTCTCCTCTTAAACCACCGCCGCTCCTCTCATGTTCCAATCTAAATGCAGCGCCACTCCTCTCCTCTTCCATTTCAAAACCACCGCCCCTCCTCTCCTGTTCCAGTCCAAAACCAGTGTCGCTCCTCTCTCGTTCTAATCCCAAACCAGCGCTGCTCCTCTCCTCTTCCATTCAAAAACCATCGCCGGCGAGTGAAGGTGCTGTGGAGAAGTAGATCGATGGAGCAGTACAACCGATACGTGAGGGTCGCAGACGGCGACCCTGTGAAGCTAGCTAGGATGTTGGAGATACAATCTTGGTTTGACAACAAGGACCAACTAGCGGCGACAGCGACATCCATGGCCAAATATCTGCAATAGATCGAAAAGGCGGCGATACTCCCGGTGCGTCGGAGTACATAGAGCTGCTCCTCTGGGCCATGGAGCAAACAGATTCACCGAATCCGATCATGAGGGAGCGGTGGTGGGAGTATCGATCCCAGATGGAGCATCCACCAGAGATTGAAGGATCGAGCATCTACAGGGTGTCGTTTGTGAGGGTGTCCTGCCAGAGCGAGCCGATGGAGTCTTCATTGACCGAACCCAACTGCAAGAGGAGAAAAGCAGTTGGCCCGATGACGCTTCCCCGCCATCGTGTCACGACCGGTTTTCCGGGTTTTAAATTCCATAAAATGGCTGTTGTACTCACCAGCCCCAGGATAACTGTTAGCTGATGAGGCACCAACTTGATACAAAAATTCCAAGCAAAATACAACATATGTAGTACAAGACCATTCTGGCCTGTGAGTACAACAATTGGTTTCTAGTGGTTGATGGCGGAAGCGGTTTGTGAGACATCAGTGTCTATGGGACTCCATTTCCCACAGGAACAGCTGACCAGGTTAACTCCTATCCTCGCGAGGCTGCTATCACCGCTGCTTAGTTTCCGGGGCTGTCACCCCAACGCTCCTCTCCAAGCAGAAATCTGGCCAAGACAATAGCCAGGGACAAGCCAGTGAGTACTTTGAATGTACTCGCAAACATTATGAACACAGGTATAACATAACAATGATGTGCTGAAAATATTTTATGCTCATGACGTCAGTCACAAAATATAAATAAAACTCTGATGCGTGCAGGCATGTTATTTATGAATATGCAGTAACATAGTAGTATTAAAATTTATAAAAAAATTAACAAGCAATGCCACAGTCGGGCGTCTTAGCGACACCACATAAAGGGCTTTAAAAGAAATGCCATAGTCGGGCGTCTTAGCGACACCACATAAAGGGCTTTAAAAGAAACGCCACAGTCGGGCGTCTTAGCGACACCACATAAAGGGCTTTAAAAGAAATGCCACAGTCGGGCGTCTTAGCGACACCACATAAAGGGCTTTAAAAGAAATGCCACAGTCGGGCGTCTCAGCGACACCACATAAAGGGCTTTAAAAGAAATGCCACAGTCGGGCGTCTTAGTGACACCACATAAATGGCTTTAAAAGAAATGCCACAGTCGGGCGTCTTAGCGACACCACATAAAGGGCTTTAAAAGAAATGCCACATTCGGGCGTCTTAGCGACACCACATAAAGGGCTTTAAAAGAAATGCCACAGTCGGGCGTCTTAGCGACACCACATAAAGGGCTTTAAAAGAAATGCCACAGTCGGGCGTCTCAGCGACACCACATAAAGGGCTTATAAAACAAATAATCACAATGAACATCCAGGAGGTAGAACCGTCCTAGGGATACTTGATAATACAAATAATGCAACGGGTTAGTCCATCACAAAAATATAATCATGGTCCTCACAAGTAACCAGTCGGTATCCAAGTTTGGTTTAACAATTTCACCTCCGAAGACCGACACTAAGACCAACACTTGACCCATCCCAGACTGTAATCCTTAACCATGGACACGGCTATTCGAATAGGTTTAATCTCTGTAGAGGGTGTACTCTTTACCCACGAGTAACGGATTCCTTTAGACCATCGGGACTAATTCCGTCTACGGCCTTTTAGTTGAAAACACGCCTAACTTGCACACACCAGCTTAACTCATCGGTGTCTGGAATCACCCACGACATTTGTTAAGCAAAACTCTAAGTGGGGAGGCTACAACCTCGCGTAGCATGGGATCAAATTTATATCGCGCGCTCTAAGGGGTGGCCTCCCCTCTCGGTCCCAACCGGAAACACCCATGCCCCCTGACCAGGTGGCATGCCTACCGGCTACAACCGATATCTTCCACCATGGACTCTCTGTACGTTGTGTGCTTGAAAGGGGTTGACGACTTACTGAACCGTACCCTACCTGCGGCAGGGACAAGTGGTAGTACAAAACAAGTATGGGGGTTACTGGAACAAGACTCGATCTATGGTCGACTCAGGAGGTTTATAAATTCCCTGCATGACATGTATAACAAATATATTTCAACCAACAAAATCACCACTCAATATACCTTATCCTGCCATACCGGACATAACCGTCCCGACGAAGACCGGCGATAAGCTCACGCCTACCCAAGGCAGAGGCTTTCCCGGATTTCTTTCCGGCATGCATGCAAGGCACATGAGGATGATTACCATCACAAGTATATTCATTTCCAACAGCAAGGAAATCACTAATATGCATTCATGCAAATGATCACATCGCCACATAAAATAACGAGTTCTCCGAATGAGATGGTGTTATAAACGAGTCAACTATCACACCAAAAATATTATGCCGGGGTTCAGAATGCTTGCCTTCAAGGTGTGGAGAGGTGGGGGTGCTCTCCAAAACTTTTTGAAAGTTTTCTTCCTCTCTCCAAAATCCTATTTTCAATAAATTTGAATTAACACACAATTTCAAAATAGCACAAAAAAAATTGTTCAATTTTTTTTCAAATAAATATGATAAAAAACTAGAGAAAAATTTAAAGAGGACAGAAAAAATATCAATCAAAAATCATTTTCTGTTTAAAAGTTATAAGAGTTTTAATCCAGGGACTTTTCTGTAATGAAACAGAAACTTTCCAGGGTTCTCTTTATAAAATCAGAAAACGCTTCAGTCCCGAATACGCCAGTTCAGTGGAGAAAGCGTATTTTGCTCGAAGGCGTTTCCAGAAAACGATTCAAAAAGAATAAAAGGATGACGGGGCGGACCCACCCGTCGGGTTTGAAAACAGAAGCAGAGCTTTGGCGCTAGAGGGCTGCAGCGATCACCGGCGGCGATCTACGGCGAGGCAGGGGGATCGGAGTTTACCAACGTGCTCATGGCGTCACTCCGCGTCGGTTGGTGGTGGTGGTGGTGGTCGGCGAGCACCACATCGGCGGTGGCTCTTGCTCCGGCGGACGGTGGTTCGGACGTGTATGGAGCTCGCCGGAGAGTGCTGCGAAGGGCAAATTGAGGAGGGGGTTAGGCCTCTGGTAGCTAGAGGAGGTGATTGACGGAGTCTGGGCGCCGGGGACGGCCTTACCGAAGAGAACGTTGCCGGAGCCCGAGGCGGACGGAGGTGGCCGGAGTCGAGGAAGAAAGGCTCCTCGAGGCTCCTCCAGTGGCTAGGCGGGGTCTGGCGAGGTGGTGGAGTTGTGCGGGGGGAAAGAGCAAGCTCGGGGGGGGGGCTATATATAGACGGCCCGAGGCAGTTGCCGTGAACGGATAAGTCCGGCGGGCGATTACGGTGGTGCTGTGGGTGGACGGTCGGCTTAGGGGCTTGAGCATCGTCTAGGTGAAGCAGCGGTGCCATCCCAGTGTCCAACTAAGCACGGGAGGGAGGATTACGGCCTGCCCTCGACGGAACGGCCGCACGGCACGCCGGCGGTAGAGAATGCGCTCTGCGTGTGCCAGGCCACGGCAACGGTGCTGCATGCGTGCGCTGGCAAGGAGGTGGCCACGCGGAGCTCTTAGAAGGTTTGGGCGGTGCTGAACGACGTTATGCCGCAGTGTTGCCCCCTGTCGGCCGCTACGGTGGATCTGCCGCCGCGGGACACACCGGCGCAGGCGGGCCAGGGCGCCACCGACGCCAGGAAGGCGCCAAGCGTGCGTGCGGGGTGTTGGCCAAGGGGATGGGGTCGTGTGCATCGCGCCAGGGTGCATTGTGGTCGCGTGACCGAAGTCTGACGAAACTAAAACTCTGAACTTTACTGATTTTCTGAAAGTGCAAAGAAACAGTGCAGTTCAGGTGTTCGACATAATGCTTTTGGCATGAAGGGATTTTTCCTTGAGCTGAAACTTGGTGGAGTGGCCTCTCATTGCACCAGGAGGCTGCCTGAATTTTGGTAGAATTTTTGGAGAAGAGAAAATATGAATTTCACCAAATTTGACGAATCTGGTCCAAAACTGCAGAGGCTGAAACTTGAAAATTTTAGAAAGAAGAAGAGTGGATCTTGATGGTCCTAGGTTTTGGGTGCTAAGGAATATCCATAGGAGTTGGTTTGAGATCAGAACTCAAAGGAAATTAGGTACTTGCTTTGCAAATCACCTAGGCTGGACCAGAATGGAAAAGAGGTTGATTCACTCAAAATTTTCAAAGAACAGCACTAGGATTTTGCATAAAGTTGAATCATATGCTACTACCAACATCCCATAATTTTGGTGGAGGCCAGAGAGAAATATTTAAATGGGTTGTAGTGCAAAATTGCACTTTGGACCAGAGAAGAAAAGTGGATGCAGAGCTCAAAATATTACATGAATAAAAGATATTTTTGTATAAAAGTGATTTAAAAACATCACATGACATCTCCAAATTTTGGTTGGAATTTTAGGTGAATTTATCAAATGGTTGTAGTTCAATTATGGCCATATAACCTTGGAAAATCATTTTTCAAGAAAATAAAGATCAAGCAATTTAATTAGGTAATTAGTTATACTGATAAAAGAAAAGTTTTTCTTGAGAGGTTAAACAAGTCCAATAACATATTTGAAGGGTTTTCACTTTAGGGAACAACTCCATGATAATAAGAAAGGAAATGTTTCAAAAAAAATCAAAAGGGAGTCCAAAAAATCAAAGTTTTAATTCCTGGCAAAAAATCAATTTAACAAAACAAGGCCAAAATTTTGGGGTGTCACACATTGTCTCCCTCGCCGTTCACATCGTCTCACGGGGCGGCTGTCTACCGCCAAGGAATAGGAGGGGGCTGCCCCCCTAGCCCAATAGTCGGGCAGGTTGTGAATTGTCGGGAGGAGCTTAGGGTTGTCAGTATTTGTAGGTTGTGAATTGGGTTTTGTGTTGTGTATTTTGAGAGTACTTTCTGATATGAATGTCTTTTGAATTTCATATTTGCAGTATTGAGCATATGAAGTATTTTATGAATTCTAGAGATCTATTTTTAGCACTTAAAAATGTAGTTTCATAGGAGTATAAAAGTGCAGACAATGTGATTCTCAGAGAAGAAACTGCAAGTTTCAGTTTCAGATAAGAAACTGCAACTTTCAGAGGCAGAGCATTTACATTAACACTTCCTTTTCAAACAGGGTTAACATCATGTTGGAAGTTTTATTCATGGTCGAAAATGGAACTACCAGCCAGTTAACATCATCTTGATCAACATTCATGCATAGCACATCTTCATATGACGCACAGTCAAAATGCCCACACAATGTCGAGTGTGCGAAACACAGAGAAAACGAGGGACGAAGTTTTGGCAAAGTGTTGGACGTGGTTTTGGGCTGCCCCATCTAGGCTTTCATTTTTAACATGCGCAGCCCACGACCTCGGATGGGAGGTCCATAGGCCTGTTTGTATTTTCTTAGGGCCGTCATGTATCGACCGGCCTATGGTCCTCCCATCCGAGGTTTCATTTTTGGCAGCCCAATTTATGTATTTTTTTGAAGAAAACGC